>NC_069499.1:399409316-399584316 GCF_027579735.1 Bombina bombina | reverse complement strand
AGTACTCAATCTGAAATGTATAGTAATATAAAATACAAAGCTTAAATTGAAAGTGTAACAAAAATGTCATATCATGCAATGCTATTTTGCACTAGTCTTGTCTCTTCTTCACATACAAAAATAAGAGAGAGTTTGCAGTGCTAGAGGTCCACCCTTTTTCTTTTGAGCATTCAGTACAATTTCCCTCCAAGCTGGAGAATCATTTAAATATCAGCGCCACAGAAATGAGAGAGATCTCATAGTGCTGGAGAGTTCCACCCTTTTTCTTGTGAGCAGTCAGTGAGTTCAGCCCCTGTGAAGTCTGAACTACAAATTCTCTCAGAGCTGAAGAATCATTTGAATATCAGGGACCATGATTACAACAAATGAGATGGGATGCAAAGTAAAAAAAAAAAAAAGACGATAATATTCGGAAAAAGTTTAAAGAAAGCAAAATAAAGCTAACTATATAAGAATAAGAATTTTCTGTACAGTTGGAGAATATGTTTTGCTGGACAAAACCAGTGGCAAAACATATGTATCTGCCTAGAGCACAGTGGTGTACTCATCTGCATAAGGATCTATAATAAAAGATTAGCCATGCTCTTTAGCTCAAAGATCTGTGAGGTCTTGTGTATATTCTGTGTAGAGAAGTCATATTTATCTCAAGACTTTCACTTTTATTGGCAGATGTTGCTCCTGGCTATAACAGACTAAAAAAATTCCCTTTTCTTCCTTTGGAATCAAAGATCAGAGCACATCTTTCACAATGAACGGAGCATGAACTTCCATCCCATCAACAAAAAAGAAGTCTATAGCTTAAACACTTAAATATTTCAACATGAACTCAATTATGCAGATGAAACATATTGCCGAACAGCAGGGACAATGCACCCTTTCCCCCTAACCTGCCACACCACATTAGTGAAAACCTATAAACCATTATGGTTGTCTTGCCTTGGGTCAGAAGCCATGGTATGAATTCACAAGGAAGCTTGCTACATCATACAGTAAAACACTCAGAATTAATACAACCTGCACCAAGCTTCATACTGACAGTTAAACTGCTAGATATTGTACAGCTAGTCATGGAGTACTAATGGAAAACGCATGGCCTGAATGGAAAATACAATCACATGTCTATTTTATTGCAGTAGATTAAGCGAATTCCGACAACTGGTCAACAATTCTTTCCTTAAAACGTTCTGCTTTACACAATGATTTAACCCCTTGACTGCCAGCAAGAGCTGCAATACAATACCTAAGTATAGTCATAAAAAGATTTTAGATTAGTGCAGCTTGAGTGAATACAGCTAATATCCTTTACAATAGACATTACTGCAATACAAAGTCCGTATTCAACACGAACTGATATTAATATAGTTAATGATTCACTGATTTGCATTACCGTTTCTTTAGAAGAAAACTAATTTTGGTGTTAAAGGGACATGAAACACATTTTTTCCTTCATGATTCAGATAGAGAATACAATTTTTTTTTTTATTAAAGTTTCCAATTTCCTTCTATTATCGCATTTGATTAGTTCTCATGTTATTCTTTATCTAGAGCTATCTAGATAGGTAGCATGCACATGTCTGAAGCCCTACATCAGTGATTTGCAACCTTTTTTTTGCCGTGGCACACTTTTTTACATTAAAAAATCCCGTGGCACACCACCATCCCAAAATTTTACAAAATCACACATTGTAGCCTAATACAGGATATATATACAGTATATATATATATATACACACACACACACTGTACTGTGCTGTCATGCCATGCCTCCTACAAACTATACATGACATATTTACATTCATTCACAAACAATCGTAATGATTGCCTGTGAATCAATGTCAATTTCATGGTTTTGATGCCTGATGAGCCTGTCGCATATCTACCAATATTTAAAAATTTGAAAGAGGGACACCCCCGCACTGTTGTCAGTCTGCCGCGGCACACCTGAGGATCTCTCAGGGCACACTAGTGTGCCATGGCACACTGGTTGAAAAACACTGCCCTACATGACAGGAAATAGTGCTGCCATCTAGTGCTCTTGCTAATGTATTACATTGTTGCAAAACTTCTGCCATATAGTGCTGCAGACACGTGCACACTCCTGGACTTTCATCCCTGCTTTTCAACAAAGGATAACAAGAAAATCAAGAGAAGGTGATAATAGAAGTAAATTGGAAAGTCTTTTAAAATGGTATGTTCTATCTGAATCATGAAAGAAAAAATTGGGGTTTTAAGTCCATTTAAATAACTTTCCAATGTATTTCTATTAACTAATTAGTTTTTTTTTCTCTTTGTATCCTTTATTGAAAAGTATACCTAGGTAGGCTCAGAAGCTGCTGATTGGTGGCTGCAAATTTATGACTCTTGTCATTGGCTTTTAGCTAACTCACAGTAGTGCATTGCTGTCTACAAAGAATACCAAGAGAATGAAGCAACTTAAAGATACCAGAAGTAAATTAGAAATGTGTTTAAAATTGTATAATCTATCTGAATCAGGAAAGAAAAAAAAAGGGTTTCACGTCCCTTTAGTGATAATAGTGTTTCATGCAAGTCACTCAAGAAAAAACACATTTAACATTGCTACTAGATGTATTTAATATAGTATAGTATCATTTACGGCCTATATATTTTTCTGCTTATAATTTTTACATACAATTTCTCGAGCAATAATTTAATAATTTTTTTTTTGCTATAAATATTGTGATTTTTTGATAACAAGTCTTACAATCGACGTCTTTAGGTTTTAGAAATGAACTATTTTATAAGAAGAAAATGAAAACTACAGCATAAAAGTAATAAAAAGAAAAATCTAAGACACTAAAAGTCTTCACCATTATATAAATAGCACTGAGAGTAGTGGAAAGAACTGTTCTATTGATTACATTAGTGTCCTTTAATTGTCTGTTATCTATACTGATTGAGATGATTTAGACTGTAGCATCAGAACTGCAATTGCAAACCAATTACTTGCATGCTGGGATAAAGGGGTAATATTTACTACTGTTAATAAAAGTGGTAACTACAAACAAAGATAAAGAATGTATTTCCTATTCTTATTTTTTTTTTCAGTGGAATCAGATGTCCAATTTTATCTCTTTCATTGTATGAGCAGTTAAAATTGTCCATCTGATTCCTAAGATTCTTATGGCTAGATTTAGAGTTCTGCGGCCAAAGGGGTGCGTTAGCTACGCTGGCTTTTTTTCTCCCGCACCTTTTAAATACCGCTGGTATTTAGAGTTCACAGAAGGGCTGCGTTAGGCTCCAAAAAGGGAGCGTAGAGCATATTTACCGCCACTGCAACTCTAGATACCAGCGTTGCTTACGGACGCGGCCAGCTTCAAAAACGTGCTTGTGCATGATTTCCCCATAGGAAACAATGGGGCTGTTTGAGCTGAAAAAAAAACCTAACACCTGCAAAAAAGCAGCGTTCAGCTCCTAACGCAGCTACATTGTTTCCTATGGGGAAACACTTCCTAAGTCTGCACCTAACACCCTAACATGAACCCCGAGTCTAAACACCCCTAACCTTACACTTATTAACCCCTAATCTGCTGCCCCCACTATCGCTGACCCCTGCATATTATTATTAACCCCTAATCTGCCGCTCCGTACACCGCCGCCAGCTACGTTATCCCTATGTACCCCTAATCTGCTGCCCCTAACATCGCCGACCACTATGTTATATTTATTAACCCCTAATCTGCCGCACCCGCTATCGCTGACACCTGCATATTATTATTAACCCCTAATCTGCCGCTCCGTACACCGCCGCCAGCTACGTTATCCCTATGTACCCCTAATCTGCTGCCCCTAACATCGCCGACCACTATGTTATATTTATTAACCCCTAATCTGCCGCCCCCGCTATCGCTGACACCTGCATATTATTATTTACCCCTAATCTGCCGCTCCGTACACCGCCGCAACCTACATTATACCTATGTACCCCTAATCTGCTGCCCCTAACACCGCCGACCCCTATATTATATTTATTAACCCCTAATCGCCTCCACCTACCTACAATAATTAACCCCTAATCTGCCGACCGGATCTCACCGCTACTATAATAAATGTATTAACCCCTAAAGCTAAGTCTAACTCTAACCCTAACACCCCCCTAACTTAAATATAATTTAAATCTAACTAAATAAATTAACTATTATTAAATAAAGTATTCCTATTTAAAGCTAAATACTTACCTGTAAAATAAACCCTAATATAGCTACAATATAAATTATAATTATATTGTAGCTATTTTAGGATTAATATTTATTTTACAGGCAACTTTGTAATTATATTAACCAGGTACAATAGCTATTAAATAGTTAATAAGTATTTAATAGTTACCTAGTTAAAATAAGTACAAAATTACCTGTAAAATAAATCCTAACCTAAGTTACAATTAAACCTAACACTACACTATCAATAAATTAATTAAATACAATACCTACAATTATCTACAATTAAACCTAACACTACACTATCAATAAATTAATTAAATGCAATACCTACAAATAAATACAATGAAATAAACTAACTAAAGTACAAAAAATAAAAAAGAACTAAGTTACAAAAAATAAAAAAATATTTACAAACATTAGAAAAATATTACAACAATTTTAAACTAATTACACCTACTCTAAGCCCACTAATAAAATAACAAGCCCCCCAAAATAAAAAAATGCCCTACCCTATTCTAAATTTAAAAAGTTCAAAGCTCTTTTACCTTACCAGCCCTGAAAAGGGCCCTTTGCGGGGCATGCCCCAAAGAATTCAGCTCTTTTGCCTGTAAAAAAAACATACAATACCCCCCCCAACATTACAACCCACCACCCACATACCCCTAATCTAACCCAAACCCCCCTTAAATAAACCTAACACTAAGCCCCTGAAGATCTTCCTACCTTATCTTCACCACGCCGGGTTCACTGATCGATCCAGAAGAGCTCCTCCGATGTCTTGATCCAAGCCCAAGCGGGGGGCTGAAGATGTCCATGATCCGACTGAAGTCTTCATCCAAGCGGGAGCTGAAGAGGTCCATGATCCGGCTGAAGTCTTCTATCAAGCGGCATCTTCAATCTTCTTTCTTCCGGATCCATGTTCATCACGCCGACGCGGAACATCAGAATCAAGTTCAATCCGATTGGCTGATCCGATCAGCCAATCAGATTGAGCTTGCATTCTATTGGCTGATCGGAACTTGATTCTGATTGGCTGATTCTATCAGCCAATCAGAATTTTCCTACCTTAATTCGAATCGGAATTCGAGGGACACCATCTTGGATGACGTCCCTTAAAGGAACCGTCATTCATCGGGAAGTCGTCGGTGAAGATGGATGTTCCGCGTCGGCGGGATTAACATGGATCCGGAAGAAAGAAGATTGAAGATGCCGCTTGATAGAAGACTTCAGCCGGATCATGGACCTCTTCAGCTCCCGCTTGGATGAAGACTTCAGTCGGATCATGGACATCTTCAGCCCCCCGCTTGGGCTTGGATCAAGACATCGGAGGAGCTCTTCTGGATCGATCGGTGAACCCGGCGTGGTGAAGATAAGGTAGGAAGATCTTCAGGGGCTTAGTGTTAGGTTTATTTAAGGGGGGTTTGGGTTAGATTAGGGGTATGTGGGTGGTGGGTTAAAATGTTGGGGGGGGGTATTGTATGTTTTTTTTTACAGGCAAAAGAGCTGAATTCTTTGGGGCATGCCCCGCAAAGGGCCCTTTTCAGGGCTGGTAAGGTAAAAGAGCTTTGAACTTTTTAAATTTAGAATAGGGTAGGGCATTTTTTTATTTTGGGGGGCTTTGTAATTTTATTAGGGGGCTTAGAGTAGGTGTAATTAGTTTAAAATTGTTGTAATATTTTTCTAATGTTTGTAAATATTTTTTTATTTTTTGTAACTTAGTTCTTTTTTATTTTTTGTACTTTAGTTAGTTTATTTCATTGTATTTATTTGTAGGTATTGTATTTAATTAATTTATTGATAGTGTAGTGTTAGGTTTAATTGTAGATAATTGTAGGTATTGTATTTAATTAATTTATTGATAGTGTAGTGTTAGGTTTAATTGTAACTTAGGTTAGGATTTATTTTACAGGTAATTTTGTAATTATTTTAACTAGGTAACTATTAAATAGTTATTAACTATTTAATAGCTATTGTACCTGGTTAATATAATTACAAAGTTGCCTGTAAAATAAATATTAATCCTAAAATAGCTACAATATAATTATAATTTATATTGTAGCTATATTAGGGTTTATTTTACAGGTAAGTATTTAGCTTTAAATAGGAATAATTTATTTAATAATAGTTAATTTATTTCGTTAGATTTAAATTATATTTAAGTTAGGGGGGTGTTAGGGTTAGAGTTAGACTTAGCTTTAGGGGTTAATACATTTATTATAGTAGCGGTGAGATCCGGTCGGCAGATTAGGGGTTAATTATTGTAGGTAGGTGGAGGCGACGTTGTGGGGGGCAGATTAGGGGTTAATAAATATAATATAGGGGTCGGGGGTGTTAGGGGCAGCAGATTAGGTGTACATAGGTATAATGTAGGTTGCGGCGGTGTACGGAGCGGCAGATTAGGGGTTAATAATAATATGCAGGTGCCAGCGATAGCGGGGGCGGCAGATTAGGGGTTAATAAATATAATATAGGTGTCGGAGGTGTTAGGGGCAGCAGATTAGGGGTACATAGGGATAACGTAGCTGGCGGCGGTGTACGGAGCGCAGATTAGGGGTTAAAAATTTTTAACAGAGTGGCGGCGATGTGGGGGGACCTCGGTTTAGGGGTACATAGGTAGTTTATGGGTGTTAGTGTACTTTAGAGCACAGTAGTTAAGAGCTTTATAAACCGGCGTTAGCCCAGAAAGCTCTTAACTACTGACTTTTTTCTGCGGCTGGAGTTTTGTCGTTAGATTTCTAACGCTCACTTCAGCCAAGACTCTAAATACTGGCGTAAGAAAGATCCCATTGAAAAGGATACGCAAATGGCGTAGGGGGATCTGTGGTATGGAAAAGTAGCGGCTGCAAAGTGAGCGTTAGACCCTTTCATGACTGACTCCAAATACCAGCGGGCGGTAAAAACCAGCGTTAGGAGCCTCTAACGCTGGTTTTGACGGCTACCGCCCAACTCTAAATCTAGGCCTTAGTAAATAATATCAGATTATCAGTACCTTCATTAAAAACATAACAAACATCGGCTGAATTTCTTGGTCGTAAATTGTAGTTCATATTTGTAAGCAACTGAAAACTTCACACATTATTGAAAGTAACATTAGAATATCAAATTAAATTTGAATATTGAATTCAGCTAGAGTGTTGATTCTCAGAGACTCCAATGTAAGTCTATGGGGCTCAATATACAAATGAAATATTCAATTGTTATAGTTGAATATTCAAATATTAACATTTTAGTATAATTATATTGACAGAATAAATGTCATGGGGAACATAAACACAATAAAGATTAAGAGCTGCTGAATAAATTAAATCCTCTTAAAATAGTGCTGTCCAGCATTGACTGCCAAGGGCTAGCTTTATTAAGACTAGATAAAGTTATATCATGTCATCTTATTGATATATCAATACATTTAATATAGACCACCTTTTAAATATTTTTTTGCAAAAAACAAAACAAAAATGTAACTATTGTAGAAACATCTATACTTTGAATTGTTCAGAAAATGTGTGCTGAGAACCATATATCTTCTAAAATTATAGCTAACCTAGGTACATATATTAAAAAAGACATACAGGTAGAAACATTACTAATTTACTTTAATTTTAGCACTAGTGGCCCTGCAATTCGCTTGGAGGCCACAGAGAATTACTAGCTCAGATTGGAAACTAACAGTGGGACAATCAGAATCATACGATCACTGCTGCTGATTGGATTGCTAGTTATGTTTGTTAAAGGGACACTGAACCCACATTTTTTCTTTCGTGATTCAGATAGAGCATGCAATTTTAAGCAACTTTCTAATTTACTCCTATTATCAATTTTTCTTCGTTCACTTGCTATGTTTATTTGAAAAAGAAGGCATCTAAGCTAAGTTGCCAGACAATTTTTGGTTCAGACCCTGGACAGCACATGTTTATTGGTGGGTGAATTTATCCACCAGTCAGCAAGAACAACCCAGGTTGTTCACCAAAAATGGGCCAGTGTTCTAAAATAAGTTGTCTACCATGTAGGAATGTGTCTACCACGTCACTTCCGGTGACGTGAATCAGCTGCTTGAGGTTTGTGGCGCTCACTGAGCATGCGCTAGAGGCCCAACCTCCTTAAAACAGCTGATTTACACGGGTCAAGGAAATATATGGCACCAAATTCCTGAGCACATGTTACTAGTTGCAAAATCAGACGGAACAAGCTGTCTGTCATCGGATTTTGTAACCAGAAAGTGCACCAGACGGGTCGCAGAATCTATACACAACCACATAACGGCTGAAACGACTTGCACAGCTATTAACCCCTAATACTCAGTCCACCAGTTCAGCCAGTCCCTTCACTGTGTAACAATCTGAGGGGGGAGTATTTAAAACAAGTTATCTATTTTTGCGAATAAGAAAAGATGATTGACAGAGGGCTGACTGAGACTCACAAAAAGAGATAACTTGTTTCAAATACTCCCCCCTCAGATTGTTACACAGTGAAGGGACTGGCTGAACTTGTTGACTGAGTATAAGGGGTTAATAGCTGTGCAAGTCGTTGCAGCTGTTGTGTTGTGGTGTACAGATTCTGCAACTCGTCTGGCGCACTTTCTGGTTACAAAATCCGATCACAGATAGCTTGTTCCGTCTGATTTTGCAACCAGTAACGTGCGCTCAGTGTGGTGTGGCATATATTTCATCAATCAGCTGTTTGTAGGAGGTTGGGCCTCTAGTGAGCGCCACAAACCTCCAGCAGCTGAATGTGTCCACCGGAAGTGACGTGGTGGACACATTCCTATGGTAGACAACTTATTTTAGAACACTGGCATCTAAATTTACATTCTTGCTTTTCAAATAAAGATACCAAGAGAATAAAGAAAACTTGATAATAGGAGTAAATTAGAAAGTTGCTTAAAATTGCATGCTCTTGAATCACAAAAGAAAAAAATTGGGTTCAGTGTCCCTTTAAGGACTAACAGTTCTTTCTAGCTGGTCTATGTGTTCAACCAGTTCAGGTTTACACTTGTGTGTCCGGGTTTCAAGCTGGGTCAGATCCAGACATGCAAATGACCGGGTTTGGTGGGAAACAGCCACAGTCAAAAAAATGTGACATTTTCCTTTTTTTAACATACTGCATTTGCTTACAGTTATTTCTCTTTTGCGTGTGTCTTTGTGTGGAAGTGTGTCCATGTGTGGAAGTGTATTTGTGTGTGTTAGTGTGTGAGAGTGTGAGTGTCTCTGTGTGTGTGTGAGAGAGGAAGAGTGTGTGTGAGAGAGAGTATGAGTGTGTGAGTGTGTGCTGGTGTGTTAGGGTGTGTGTGTGAGAGTGAGTGTGTCTGGGAGTGTGAGCATGTGTGTGTGATAAAGTTTGTGTTAGATAGAGAGTGTGTAAGAGTGTGAATATCTATGTACGAGTTTCTGTTTATTTCCTATTATACATAGTATGTATTCTGCAAAAAAATATTTGCTGTGCACGGCGCAAGAGGGTTCGGATTTGAATTGAACTAAAGATGGCAACCCTATCTTGAACTATTAAAAAAATTAAACCATATTCCTAAAGTTAATGTTCAACCTTGTATAAGACTGAGAGTAAGAGCATAATAATTGTTGTACAGGTCTCTGTAATACTTAACTTAGAAGATGCTGATCAATATTATTTTTCAAATATAATAGGTTTTATGTTTATAACAGACAAAACAAATCTTTGTTGCTCCTCTTATCCTTTTTTGGTTTATAAACATATACAGTATAATGTATAAATATGCTTATACAAATTTTGTTGAAACTAAAAAGAAAGTCTGTCCATAAATGATAAATTTGCTTATTGGCTGTTGCTTATTGGTGATCAGGGACACACCTTCAAAGCATGAAACGAAACAGAGAAACATCCCTTTTGATGCAACAAATGAAAAGAAAAAAAAACAACAGAAGCAAAACGCCAACATTTCTATAAAAGAGCTAAGACAGATTTTACTGCAAATTAAGCTTTCCAAGATAAAACCACTCAGTAAATAAATTTATAGTTACTCTGTTGAGATAAAGTTCTCCTTTCTATGATTTATTAACTCATATCCTGGATGATAAATGTTGTTGGAACCACAGCAATAATGATATAGTTAATGGGATAACTTAGTATAGACAAAACAACTGTCTGAAATAAAATCTGGCAATGAACTTTAAAGAATATGTCAAGGAAATGAACAGAAACAGAAGCCCCACTAGAAACTCAAACCAAATACGTAGTAGCATGGTGGTAAAAAAAATCATAGCAGGTCTTAACCTTTTAGCTGCAGGGAGGGATATTAACCCTTACAACTAGCATCATATGGTCCATGGCCCATCAAGTTTAATAATATTATTTACCCGCACAACTTCTTTGTACCCTATGGCTCAGATCCAATAAACTAAGGATTGCATATACTATGGGACTCAGCTTTTTCTTCTTGTCTGCTTCATGAATAATTTCATATGCTCACATGACCCAGTGTAAAAATATATGTCCACATGATCCAGTGTAATTATATCATATACGCACATAACCCAGTGTAATAATATCATATATTCACAAGACCCAGTGTAATATTATCATATACACACATAACCCAGTGTAATAATATCATATATTCACAAGACCCAGTGTAATATTATCATGTTTCCACATGACCCAGTGTAATATTATCATATACACACATAACCCAGTGTAATAATATCAAATACGCACATAACCCAGTGTAATAATATCATATATTCACAAGTCCCAGTGTAATATTATCATATTCACACATAACCCAGTGTAATAATATCATATATTCACAAGTCCCAGTGTAATATTATCATGTTTCCACATGACCCAGTGTAATATTATCATATTCACACATAACCCAGTGTAATAATATCATATATTCACAAGACCCAGTGTAATATTATCATGTTCCCACATAACCCAGTGTAATAATATCATATGCCCACATGACCCAGTGTAATAACATCCTATACGCACATAACCCAGTGTAATAATATCATATATTCACAAGACCCAGTGTAATATTATAATATATTATACGCACATAACCCAGTGTAATAATATCATATATTCACAAGACCCAGTGTAATATTATCCTGTTCCCACATGACCCAGTGTAATAATATCATATACGCACATAACCTAGTGTAATAATATCCTATACGCACATAACCCAGTGTAATAATATCATATACACACATGACCAAGTGCAAAAATATCATATGCCCACAGTGTAATTATATCATATCCCCACATGACCCAGTGTAATAATATCCTATGCCCACATGACCCAGTGTAATATTTTCATATACTCACATGACCCAGTTTAATAATATCATATACTCACATGACCAAGTGCAAAAATATCATATGCCCACAGTGTAATTATATCATATGCCCACATGAACCAGTGTAATATTATCCTATACGCCCATAACCCAGTGTAAAAATATCATATACTCACATGACCCATTGTAATAATATCCTATACTCACAGACCCTGTGTAAAAATATCATATGCCCTAATAAGCCAGTGTAATACTATCCTATACTCACATGACTCAGCATAATAATATCCTATACTCACATGACCCAGTGTAATAATATTCTATACTCACATGAACCAGTGTAATAATATCCTATACGCACATAACCCAGTATAAAAATATCATATACTCACATGACTCAGCATAATAATATCATATACTCAAATGACTCAGCATAATAATGTCATATACTCACATGACTCAGCATAATAATATCATATATTCACATGACCCAGTGTAATTATATAATATACTCACATGACCAAGTGCAAAAATATCATATGCCCACAGTGTAATTATATCATATACGCACATAAGCCAGTGTAATAATATTATATGCCCACGTGAACCAGTGTAATATTATCCTATACCAGGGGTTGACAAATCTTTTTAAAATGTAGGAGCCAGTAATAATATTTAGGAGCCAGGCACATTTTAAGAGGCAGACCGTGTTATTTTTAAATAGATATATGGAGAATAACCCAATAAGTTAGGAGCCAGGGGTAAAATTCTAGGAGCCAGTGACTCCCAGGCTCCTGGGTTTGTGGAGCCCTGTCCTATACGCACATAACCCAGTGTAAAAATATCATATACCAGTGCTCGACAAATCTGTTTAAAAATTAGGAGCCAGTAAGACTATTTAGGAGCCAGACAGTGGTATTTGTATATAGAAATATGAAGAATAACCCCAAAAGTTAGGAGCCAAGGATAGAATGCTAGGAGCCAGCGGCTCCCTGGCTCCTAGCTTTGTTGAGCCCTGTCATATACTCACATGGCCCAGTGTAAAAATATCATATACTCACATGACCCAGTGTAATAATATCATATACTCACATAACCCAGTGAAAAAATATAATATACTCACATGAACCAGTGCAATATTATCCTATACGCACATAACCCAGTGTAATAAAATCCTATACTCACATAACCAAGTGTAAAAATATCATATGCCCTAATGAGTCAGTGTAATAATATCATACACTCACATGACAGTATATTAATATCATATACACACATAACCCAGTGTAATAATATCATATACACACATAATCCAGTGTAATATTATTATATACTTACATGACTGAGTCTACAAATATCATTATCCCCATATGACCTAGTGTAATAATATCATATACACACATAACCCAATGTAATAATATAATTTACCCTCATGGACCAGTGTAATAACATAATATATCCACATGACCAAGTGTAAAAATATCATAAACATATATAATCCAGTGTAATAATATAATTTACCCTCATGGCCCAGTGTAATAACATACTATATCCACATGACTCAGTGTAATAATATCTTATACTTACAAAACTCAGTGTAATAATGTAACATACCCTCACAACCTAATGTAATAATATAATATACCCAGAGTCCTATTTAGCATTTGTGTTGCCCTTGGTACTGAGAAAAACAATGCTCCCGATACCTCAACCGCCAACAATTTTAGCTCATATTTTTTCATATAGTTCTCACAGCCCAAAGCCAGGGACACATGGAGGGATCATATACTCCCATTAGACAGCAAGTGATCATTGATTTGTTAAAAAAGTTAATTAATTAATTAAATAAATATTCTGAGAAAATAGAAGTGGAAAAAACAACCCCTCAAACTCTACCCCTACACATTGTGCACAGGTCTAGTTGGCCTCATGATCCAGTGCAATAATATCTTATAACCTGACGAACAAACGTAATTATATCATTTAACCTCATGACTTAGTATAATAATGTCATAAACTCTTACAACCCAGTGTAGTATTATTATAAACCCTCACAACAGTGTAATAATATCATACACACACTCAAGTCCTAGTGTAATATTATCAGATGCACTCACAAGCTAGTGTAATAATTTAATATACACTCATGACCTAGTGAACAAATATAGTATTCCTGTGCTTTAGACAATATAAAAGGTAAGCCATTTTAAAGGTTTTGACACAAGGTTTTAGCTTGGGAATCAAGACATTGGCCCCCAGTTATCATATATCAAGCTGAAAATGTTCCCAGGCAGGGAACGTGCCCACCTGTGTTCAGGGTGACTTAAGTAGTATCTGCTGCAGAAATGTAAGATTGCACAATCACTTGTGTAGCACTGCCCCTGCTCCTTTCAGTGCTTGTCAATTAGCCTGGATGAATAAGTCTTGGATGTTTTAAGTCCACCTCCTCCGAGGTAGCAGTGAGGTTAAGAAACAGCTGTCTAAAGGCCGTTCCTTCTTAACTTACAGTTTCAGGATTGTTTTAGCTCGTAAACTGCGTCTGCAGCTTTATTAATGGAGCCCATATATTATTAATTTAATGGGACAATAAACACCTCTTGTTTTTTTTGTAAAATATGTGCTTGTCCCACACTTCCTAGAAACTGGTCAATATGAAAAATCAAAATGCTTTAATTTGCCACCTATGTAATTTGCAGGTTACAGAATTTCATTGTTAGCAAAGTGTGGGAAAAGCTCTTTTTTTTTTACATAAATGCAAGAGGGGTTTTATCTTCTTTTAATGATTTTTTTTTTTAAAGTTACCCTCAAATATGACCTCAAATCAGATACATGCCCAAAGTATCTCAGATCAAATGAATGCCATTGAAGAAGTTATACATAAAAACAAACAGATGAGCCCCGTTTTGTAAAACCAGGGAATTCCTAAACCCAACCCAAAAATGCTCAACTCCACCCCTGAATTTACCTGATCAGACCTCTAGACTACACTGAGTGCTTGTGAACTTTATGCAGCCATTCAACCAGACCAGCACATCTCTGCCCATTCATTATTCTCAGTACACCCAGACTCCTCCCATGCATCACCATGACCCCAACCCTGACCAAACAAACTACTCCTTTTTATCACCATGATTCCACCCCTTATTACAGACTCCTTCCATGCATCATCATGACTCAACCCCTGACCACACAGACTCCTCTCATGTATTGTGACTCCACCCCTGACCACAAAAACTCCTCCCATGCATCACCATGACTCCACCTCTGACCACATAGACTTCTCCCATGCATCACCACCATGACTCCACCCCATACCATATAAACTCCATCACCATGATTCAACCCCTGACCACACATAGACTTCTCCCATGCATCACCATGACTCCATCCCTAACCATATAAACTCCTCCCACGCATCACCATGATTCAATCCCTGACCACAGAGACTCCTTCCATTAATTACACTGAATCCTAAAGACAGCATATAGCAGACACAAAACATCCTGTACATGAAAAGAACCTTGTGTGCATATGCAATTTCCTAATGATCCAATAAATATGAAATATTTTGCACAAATCTTTATATAATACATTTTTGGCTGATGCATTCTGTTTTTTATTTTAGTTTTTTTTATTATTATGTATTTTATTATGCTTACTTTACTATAAGAGTAGGAGAACAAAAGTGCAGATTGTCCTAAATAATCACTTTAAATATCCCTTTAAGATACCGATGTTCAGTTATTACATAATACATCTTAAACTTACCACAAACAAAAAGCAAAAGGGGAGGGGAGCATTCATCAAGCAAGTTCAAGCTCTTTGCAAGTGTACCTGCTTCCAGAGGATTATGGGGATTACAGATAACAGCTGTTTTAACAGGAAATTGGTCAGTGAAGGTCCCTGACCACAAAAAAATGTCATATATTTAGTAGTTTATATCTCTCTTGTCTGGTGATACATAATCTTGTGGTAAATTCCAAAAATATTACCAAGCATTATGTCTTCCATGCTACATATTGCAAAACCATTTAGTAAAACATGCTTGTATGGGTTTTCTAAGCATCTGGTGCCAACCTTTTCATTTTTGAGAACAAAAGTTAAAAATGCATGTAAGAAATCTGTAACATTGATTAGACCCAAATGTTGGTGAGTCTTAGAAGCCAGAATTCAGACAATTCTAAGAATTGTACATTTGTTGCCTAGTCTACATATAGTATACAACAGAAGTGAGTACACCCTGTGCATCACTTAAATCACAATACATTAATTGCACTACTTTTATGTTTTACAGTAGAGTATTTGCATGTATGTAAATCTAAAAAGTAACAGTTTAGATTTCCTATATTAAAAATACCAGCCTTTCATTACTGAGATTCAAAGGTTTTATTTCTTCAATACTTCATATGTCAATCTTTACTTTTGTTCACAGACTCAATCCTCTTGGGCATGGAGAATACCAGTGTTGCACACATTTCTGTAGAGATGTTCTGCCAGTCTTCAGAGACATTTTTTTCAGTGGCTCTTTGTTGGAGGGGTTGTGCTGATCTACCTTTCTTTTTAAATATCCCAACGACTTTCTATTGGATTCAAGTCAGGCGACATACTTGGCCAGGTCATAGTTTTCACTTTTTCTTCTTTAGAAACTCCTTTGTGATTTTGGCAGTGTGCTTTGGATCATTATCATACAGGAATATTCCTTTTCTGCCAAGCTTCTGGAGACTGGGAGTCAACTTTTCAGGCAGGATTTTAGTATATCCACCCAGAGGCATTCATGGAGCCATCTATAAATGTCATCTCCCCGACACATTTTGCATTCATGCAGCCCCATATCATCACACTCCCACCTCTGTGCTTTACTATAGGGACTGTGCATTCACTTTAATAATCCTGGCCAGGCTCACACCAAACACGCTGGACCCCATCTGAGCCAAAATTTATCTTGGTCTCATCTGAAAGATTGTGCTCCCAATATTCCTCAGGCTGATTTTTATGCCATTAAGCACAGTTTAATCATGCCGTTTTGTGCTGAAGAGCAAGCAAGGGTTTTTTATTGGACACTAACCATAGAGGTTGACATTATGCAATGTCCTTTGCAAGAAACGTCAATTTCCATGGATAAACTGTGAGCCAAGCACATTCGTCACAAAAATTACATTTTCGTTTCATTTTAACAAAACTAAAATCCAAATGAATGCACCAACAAAATAAAGAAAAAGAAAAAACACTGAGGAAAATCATCAGTATTCATTTGATTCCTTGTTTTTTAAGGGCTTAATACTTAACTTTACATTGTCTCCATGCTCTGCACATTAAGGTAAGTATTGTAGCTACAAGTGAACTTTTCACCTCTAGGTTTGAAACATTTAGATTAGTTTTAACTAAAACAAATGTAAATATTTTAACGAAAATTCGATTTTCATTTAGTTTTAGCCGAAAAGTGCAGGCAATGAATAATTGGGGAAACAAATTTCCCTGAATGTCCGAAACAAATATTTATTCTGAAACAAAATTACTTAATCTTCCCTGCACATCTCTACTTGTTTGTTAGTGATCACAGGTGTAACTGTATTCACTTTTGTTGACTTGAGTTTCTTCTTTGGGGCCTGTATTTTTGATAGAGTCTTTCTTAAAGGACCAGTGAATACAGGTGATTTGCATAATTAACAAATGCATGATAAAAAAGACAAAAAAGACAATGCAATAGCATTTAGTTTGAACTTCAAATGAGTAGTAGATTTTTTTCTGACAAATTTCAAAATGTCTATTTCCACTCCTCCTTTATCATGTGACAGTGACCAGCCAATCACAAATGCATATACGTATATTCTGTGAATTCGTGCACATGCTCAGTAGGAGCTGGTGACTCAAAAGGCGTAAATATAAAAAGACTGCACATTTTGTTAATAGAAGTAAATTGGAAAGTTGTTTAAAATTGCAGGCTCTATCTGAATCATGAAAATTTAATTTTAACTTGAGTGTCCCTTTAAGTATTTGTTTTTGATTGTTCATAACAGGAAATGTAAGTGATATTGCACAGGGTTGTACTCACTTCTATTGTATACTGTATATCTGAGGTTAACAAATGTATATATAAAACATAGATGCCACAGCAAAGTAAAAGTATAGAAATTGAATAATCCAAAAAGATCCACACACTCTTTTAAGGCTGTCAGAAAGAAAAAGCTTAGTAAGCTGTTTGCTAGCCTGGCTTTTTCTTCAATATAACCATTTTTGAATGACACATAATACAATGAAAATGGTCTACAGCATTTTATTATTGCACAGATTATGGTTTTCATGTGTTTAATCCTTGTTCAGGAGCTGGAATGCTGGTAAGCCAATCAGAAGTCATATATTTGTGTAGCTGACAATAACCAGTTGTGTCTTGTTCATGAATGGTTGGACTTTATTTTTGTAGCAGGAGAATAACTAAGGGCTACATTACAAGTAGATCTAAAAAATATTAGCAGTATTGTGCTCCAATAATACATCTTTATTTTGCAATTAAAGGGATCTTCCAGGTAAAATTGGAATTCACACAGGTGCATTTCACTTTTGAATATAAGCATTTTTGCAATATATATGAATTAGCAAAAATGCTTCTAATAAATCTACAGCCGTTTCACTAGTGTATTTAAGTATGTTCTGTGCACCAGCATTTCAAACACAGCACTTGGTTAAAGAGCCTAAAGTTCTTGTACCATCTTGTAATGACTCAATTTGTAAAAAATGCTAAACAGTGGTTAATAAAAATCATTGCAATATGTATTATTCATCATTTTAAAAAGATTTTATCTTTTTTTTTTCTTTTTCTTTTTTCTTCATTTGTGCAGAGTCCATTACCTCCTGTCACCACTCTACAAGGAAGCTGTGGACTGGTCTCTACAGGAAGGCTTATCTAGCGTGATGTCAAATCTTCTAGAGTAACTTGACCTTGTTTACTATTCAGATAATGCAAGAGGGACAGTAAGTCTGTTTTGCTCATGCTCAGATAAGGCACAATTTGAATATGTCTCCTCTCTTATCTTCCAGAAGGCAGTGAGAAATGTGTGCTCATTTTACAAGAAACAAGTAAATTGCTGGGGGGGGGGGGGTGTTACCCAATTTCTTTCTTTTTATATTTACTTTGATTTAACATATTTGTTTTTGCCAAAAAAAGTACTGTTACATATCCCTTTAAACCTGCATGATTCAGAAAAGACTTCCTTTTATTATCAAATTGTGCAGGGGGCCATCACATTGAAGTACATTTTGAAGTTTGTCAATAAAACTACTGCTCATTTAAAATTCATCATAAGTGCTATTGCATTGTCTTTTTATTATGCACTTTTACTATAACTAATAATTTTACTAACTGATTGAAAAATACATTTTTTAATATACATATATAGGGGTAGTTACAAAGGTCACACGCATTTTAAAACCATTAGATAACATTGCATTCAATTGGAAAGGGACTGAGTTAGAAAACTCACTTGAATTGCAATATGTAACTATGGATGAGTTGCAAATAAACCACTTGGATTGTGAGACAAAAGCTGAAATGTTGCCTCCATGCAAGTGCTGGCAAGGTTGTGGCAATCTGTGTTTTGAGATGCAGAGGGGATTTTTTAGATGATTCACTTTCTGCAGCATTGAAAAATCATAATAGGTGACGGCTACAGCAACTTGATTGGAAAATTGTACTAAGCTGTTAAAGAGAAGATATGTGTGTCAGACAATGCTCCTGTGCACAACTCCTTTGGTTGCCACCCCTTATTTTCACCAGATCCTCCCCTTAGTTACTACTCCCTGTTCACACATTTGAAGGTTCAATTGTGAAGGACAAATTTAGTGAGAGATGCTGAAGTAATTGCTATTCATTAGTAACTGGAACAGTCAAGGACAATCTTTTTTTTTTTTTTTTTTGATAGTTTAAAAGTGTTGCAATATTGTTTGCAGAAGTGTGTTGAGCTGAAGGGAGATTACTAAAACATATTTCATGGGCCTAATTGTTGTCTCTCCATGACAGGCTTAGGGCTTATTGAAATACCTTTGTAATTGTTTATAAAAGCCATATTCATTGTCATCTATTTGTTTTCATCTCATGCCTCAATTCTTGTGTGTTTTTTTCACCTGCTGATTTCAGTAGTCATCATGAGGCCAAGAGATCATTTATTTTAATTTAAGTTGTATGAATCATCAGACGGAGTCGTCTGCAACTGTAAACAAAATAAATACTGGCACAAAATATTCCTTTTGTATATACAGTATTAGAATATTATTCATAAAATAATAGTGATAATGAAGTAAATAAAGTATTTTCTTGTTAAACAATATTTTATTTTATTTATTTTAGTGCAATGTGTAATTTACTATTCTTCTACATATCAGTTATGTAATGTTATTATAATAAAAATAGCAGTTTAATTAAATATGTTCAAAATACAGTACATTATTTTAGTCAGTCACAGTATTTTAACTATTGTTAATACTATGTCAATCAAATTATCTACAAAAAAATCCCCTAACCTTTAATGGTGAGTTTCTGTTGAAAATCATTAGATACATATTTTTTTTTACAGGATTCTTGTGTTTATGTTTTTTTTTATTTAATAGAGACATTCTACTGTAAAATAAAAATGTTCTAATTTGTTACAGCACTGAATTACATCATAAAAGCTTTATGGCAACTGTGTAATTATCTCCTTCAAATGTGTTAACTGTACAGACACAGTCAATGAATGGTTGCTACTGATTGGTTCATTTTCAGTTCCTGTTTAGGAGCAGCAATGCATTATGGCTCCAGAGTGTGAGTTTAGCTATGCATTTAACCCTTGCAAAAATCTAAAAGATTTTCAAAAATGAACGCAGCAGCTAGATAGTTAAACTATCAAATGGTATCCAAGCTTTGTACTTGAAGGCCACAGTAACAATAAAATATCTCACTGTGTGTATATTAATCCAGATATTTCTAAACAATTATGTATTATTTATTACTTAAAGGGACAGTCTACTTGAAAAATGTTATTGTTAAATATAGATAATCCCTAAATTATTACCCATTCCCCAGTTTTGCATCAAAAGCACAGTTTTATTAATATACTTTTTACCTCTGTGATTACCTTGTATCTAAGCCTATGCAGACTGCCCCCTTATTCTAGTGCTTTTCACAGAATTGTATTTTAGCCAATCAGTGCTGAGCACAATGTTATTTATATGGTGCACATGAACTAGCACTGTCTAACTGTGAAAAACCCCAAATGCACTGAGATAAGAGGTGGCCCTCAACGGCTTAGAAATTACTATATTATATAAAGAAAACAAAGAGAGCAAAGCAAATAGGATGATAAAAGTAAATTGGAAAGTTGTTTAAAATGGCATGCCCTATCTGGATCATGAAATTTTGACTTGACTGACCCTTTAAATTAATGAAAAAACAATTGAAAACTAAGCTGTTTGCTGCCTGAAGGAAAGGTTTTATAGAACCCTGTGTCTTGGAAATGGCAGCCATCATGAAAACAAAATGTGAAATATGAAGATGGGATTTGCCTAATCAACTGGTTAACACAAAATAAGTTTAAAAGTACAGTCAGTCAAGTTATTGTTTTGTTGCATCTAAAAGACATTTTAAAATACAATGTAGTTTTTTTTCTGTTTTGTTTTTTCTGTATATGTTTCAGCGCTGAAAAAGTTTTGTTTTTAATGCTTGTGGGATGTGTCACAGTCCACCAACAGTGTTTGTTTCATTTGCACGGTAGATGTTTTTTAATTTTTTCTTTTCAGTTTAACATATAAACTGCATTTCTATAAAGAATACAGCAGTATTTACAAGTCCATATAGTTGGATAAACTACATGTAGAGTTACTACAGACAAAATCAGCTTTTTAAAATAGCAAAATAAAGGAAAAAGAGCTACAATGTACTTTACTCCAGCAGATAAAAATGGATTATCGGGCATACAATAAAGGGAAGAAAAGTGACAATACAATGTATATATATATATATATTATAAAACACTTTAACCATGGGTGAAATTTAAATATGGGTACATGTGAATTATTTTTTCTTTGTTTTTCAAATTAAAATTATGTCTACTATGGGCTAAC
The DNA here is from genome assembly GCF_027579735.1 of Bombina bombina. Lineage (NCBI taxonomy): Eukaryota > Metazoa > Chordata > Amphibia > Anura > Bombinatoridae > Bombina > Bombina bombina. The sequence goes on along the minus strand of NC_069499.1, from coordinate 399,562,769 downwards.
AGAAGTATCACTCAATCCAAAATACATATCTTGAAAACCATTCTGACCAGTATATAGTGATAGCTTGCCTTTTACAGTAATAAAATCATCAAATGTAACCTTGTTAAATATATTATATTTTTAAAATGTAAATTTTCACCCTCAAAGATTAACTATTGCTGTAATGTATAGATCGTGAACCAATGACTGTATAAAAACGAAATTTTTCCCATTTTAATGAAGTCAACTGTTTTAATGTGCCTAAAATTATAAACATGAAAATTTGGCACATTCAATAACTTCTAACAGTATACTTTATTTTATACTGAATCTGTATGTCTAGGAAAATATGTATATTTTTCTGTAATTTAACAATACAATTCTTCTGTGAAAAAAGCGGCATATTTATGCATAGGCCAACAAGGCCGGTGCCTAGGACGAAAAATTTGGGGGGCGGCACTTCTCCGTTGGCACTGAATACGTGGGCATTATTTTGGCGAGGTGATGTTTTTCGACCTGCCGCTTGCCTTCCTGTTTGTTAACACGCCGGCGCCGTACTATGATGCAGGGAGTCACACACGTGCGCATGTGATATCCCACTGGCAGGCAGTGAGATAACGTCTTAGAAGAAGTGGAGCTGCTGTGGAGTCTACAAGTGGCAGAGCGGAGCCAGAGAGGACTGGAGAGGAGGGGGCTGACCTGGCTGAGTCTGACTACTTAACTCAGGTAGGGCAGGGCATGCCACGGCTCCAAAGTTTACAATCGTTGCAAGTGGTATATTGGGTAGCGTAGCATACTAGCGTTAATTTCAATTTAGGAATTGGATTGGACATCAGTGATAGCTCGTGACGTCACAGCTCCAAACTAGTTTAACAAATGGGACTAGCCGGTAGCGTTATTTTCAAGGAAGTGGAAAATATATTTCCTCACAGAGATCAGTGTTAGCTCAGTATTACAGTAAATAATTCATGGAGACTAGAGGATAGAGGTGCCAGTTTTGTAAGTTTCTCCCATCTGAACAGAGTGGTTTTTGTTAATGTGTCTGTCTAATACAATATCCTCTCCAGTCTCCATGAATTATCACAAATTAAAATCTGAGTTTGGGTATCCATTCCTCAATTGTCTCTCACATTTCTAACTTAAAGGGACAGTAAATGTGAATTTTTAGTCTTTTTTTCTGTACTACTGTCTGTATGCCAAGCCAAAATATCACACAACATGCTGACAGCCTGACAGAGTCAGAGGACTCTCAGTACTAGTCTTAACGTTTCTGTACTAGCTGTGTCAGTGTGGTTTAATCTTTTGCCGTCCTCCTCCTCTGTTATTTTATTGCCTACAGTTACACACACACACTTGTGTGTGTGACTGTGTGTGTATACTGTGTAGCCTGTAGGCAATAAAATAGCAGAGGAGGAGGGATGCATTAGATTAAGAAATAAGTATGTCTTGAACTTAGTGAAGTGAAGACAGTAACTTAAACTATATATATATATTTATATATATATATATATATATATATATATACATATATCTATACAGTATCTCACAAAAGTGAGTACACCCCTCACAAATTTTTGTAAATATTTTATTATATCTTTTCATGTGACAACGCCCCAAGAAATTACACTTTGCTACAATGTAGTGAGTGTACAGCCTGTATAACAGTGTAAATTTGCTGTCCCCTCAAAATAACTCAACACACAGCCATTAATGTCTAAACAGTTGGCAACAAAAGTGAGTACACCCCAAATTGGGCCCAAAGTGTCAATATTTTGTGTGGCCACCATTATTTTTCATGGCTGCCTTAACCCTCTTGGGCATGGAGTTCACTAGAGCTTCACAGGTTGCCACTGGAGTCCTCTTCCACTCCTCTATGACGACTACACAGAGCTGGTGGATGTTAGAGACCTTGAGCTTCCCCACCTTCCATTTGAGGATGCCCCACAGATGCTCAATAGAGTTTAGGTCTGGAGACATGCTTGGCAAGTCTATCACCTTTACCTTCAGCTTCTTTAGCAAGGTAGTGGTCGTCTTGGAGGTGTGTTTGGGGTCGTTATCATGTTGACATACTGCCCTGCGGCCTAGTCTCTGAAGGGAGGGGATCATGCTCTGCTTCAGTATGTCATAGTATATGTTGGCTTTCATGGTTCCCTCAATGAACTGTAGCTCCCCAGTGCCGGCAGCACTCATGCAGGCCCAATCTATGACACTCCCACCACCATGCTTGACTGTAGGCAAGACACTTGTTGCCGCCACACACGCTTGACACCATCTGAACCAAATATGTTTATCTTGGTCTCATCGGACCACAGGACATGGTTCCAGTAATCCATGTCCTTAGTCTGCTTGTCTTCAGCAAACTGTTTGCGGGTTTTCTCGTGCATCATCTTTAGAAGAGTCTTCCTTCTTGGACGACAGCCATGCAGACCAATTTGATGCAGTGTGCAGCGTATGGTCTGAGCACTGACAGGCTGACCCCCCACCCCTTCAACCTCTGCATCAATGCTGGCAGCACTCAAACATCTATTTCCCAAAGACAACCTCTAGATATGACGCTGAGCACGTGCACTCAACTTCTTTGGTCGACCATGGCGAGGTCTGTTCTGAGTGGAACCTGTCCTGTGAAACCGCTGTATGGTCTTGCCCACCGTGCTGCAGCTCAGTTCCAGGGTCTTGGCAATCTTCTTATAGCCTAGACCATTTTTATGTAGAGCAACAATTCTTTTTTTCAGATCCTCAGAGAGTTCTTTGCCATGAGGTGCCATATTGAACTTCCAGTGACCAGTATGAGAGAGTGTGAGAGCGATAACACCAAATTTAACACACCTGCTCCCCATTCACACCTGAGACCTTGTAACGCTCACATGACACTGGGGAGGGAACATGACTAATTGGGCCCAATTTGGACATTTCCACTTAGCGGTGTACTCACTTTTGTTGCCAACTGTTTAGACATTAATGGCTGAATGTTGAGTTATTTTGAGGGGACAGCAAATTTACACTGTTACACAAGCTGTACACTCACTACTTTGCATTGTAGCAAAGTGTCATTTCTTCAATGTTGTCACATGAAAAGATATAATAAAATATTTACAAAAATGTGAGGGGTGCACTCACTTTTGTGAGATACTGTATATATATATATATATATATATATATATATATATATATATATATATATATACATATATATATATATACTGTATATACACACATGCAAGTCCTGGTGAATATTTTCTAAAAGAAAGTCACAATACCCTGAACAAAAAATATTATGGCTGAAAAACAGCCTAAAATCTAGGGGGGTAGGGGGGCAGCAGAATTTTGAGTGCCTAGGGCAACACAAAACCTAAATATGCCACTGTGCAAAAATGACCTATGAAATAGATCCATTTAGCTGGTTGCAGACTTCTGTTATTAATTCAATTTTTGGGTTTATGTTTTTGATTAATACAAATTTGAAACTTCATGGGAGATTTTAAAATGAAAAAATAAATGTTCTAATACATTAGAGCTGTTTATCATTATATAAATAATCATTTATGTTTACAAGTTTAACCCTGGCAAGCAGTGCATTTCCAGTATTGAGAAGATGGACAGTGAAACAAGAAACAGCAATTTACATGATTCCAGCAATCACCATCTGTATTCTGCTCAAGATCTACACACAAGAACTCCTGCTACACAACTTTGGGCTAGTGAAGCAATAATTTATAGCGTGCCCGCAAACAACAGGTACATTTGACCATTTGCGGGGCAGGCGATAATTAATCAGCCATTATAAGTGACTGGTTATTGCTACCGCAAGCTTGCGGTAGCAATTAGTGCTCAAAAATTAACCAGAGATCAGATCTCTGGTTAATTTTCTAAAAGTGCCCTAAATTCCCCCAAAATAAAGGGATTATTACATTGTGGTCTATGGGAACTGTGTGTATAATCATGTGTTAATATGTGTATTTACACATATTAACACATAAATATATATGTGTATAATCATATACATATATATTTACATTTTCTGACCATCGTTGCACGACTTACCTCTTTCGCTGCCCTAGTTCTCATGTCACAAAAGCAATATTTTGCTCTCAACTTGTAATCTGCCTTTTTATTTTTTTACCCCCTTTCCATAGCTTCAAGGAAAAGTACAAAATAAGCATTTCTTTATTAATAAAATGTAATAATAAATAAGAGCATTTTATAAACTATCACAAAGATTTGAAATCTCATTACACTTGCAGTTAAGTTTGCCATTACTTTAAAATGCACCCTATTGACTTAACAGGCTAACCCTGCTACACATTTGTCCCTAATTGGCATTTTTATTAGGTTACGACTGCAAAATAATTGATTTTTATACTATCTTGACCATGACCATGGGTAGAGTTATTGTCTGAGGAATAGATTAGCTCCCCAAAATAAGACAACTAGTGGGTGGAATTTGGGTATTGAAAAATAATTTTAAGTAAAATGGATGTTATTTGATAGCAACACAATAGAAGTGTCTTGTAATCACAGAGTGTATTCCCTTTAACACCCACAATAGGGTAAAATGCACAGGTAAAGTCCCACCTGGAAGTGCTAGCTAAATTCTGTTGCTACTTTTGTTTAGCAGGGGTTGCACCCAGTCTTCTCTGGGGATAACTACCTGTGTCTCTAGATGTGCACCAAGTTCACCCTGAGAACGATGTGGAAAACTCACCCTGTTTGGAGAAAGCTACCAGGGGCATGGGATGTGCACTCAGTCTACTCTGGTCTGACAGTGCCTTTGCCATGTTTTGTATGTATTTTTCTATGGAAGCCAAAGCATGCTAGAGCAGGCACAACTAGAATGCAAAAAGCTGACAGGAAAGCCTGGAGATAGGGACACAAGTGCAAATTTGTCAGACTCCAATTTGTTGATTTTTATGTACATTTTGAAAGCAATTAAAGTCTTGATCTAATAATAAAGAGTTAAATATGAAATATATAATATGTCCCTTGAGCACTATGTGCATTGTTAATAGAGCATGCCATTTTAAGAGATTTTCTCAAATTACTTCTATTATCAAATATACTTTGTTCTATTGATACCGTTTGTTGAAAAGCATACCTAGAAAGGCTCTAAAGCATTACTGGAAGCCAGCTGATGATTTGTGGCTATGTACTTATGATTATTATTATTGGCTCAGCATCTGTGCTTAGCTAATTCACAGTAGTGCTTTGCTGCTCTGGAGCGCACCTTAACTATGTGGTTAACCTTTTTTGCATACCTAGTTAGGCTAAAGAGCAGCAATACACTACGGGAAGCTAGTTGATGATTGGTGGCTATGCACATATGCATCTTGTTAATGGCTCACGAGATGTGCTCAGCTATCTCCCACTAGTGTATCGCTAATCCGAGTTTAATTTGTTTGCAGGGTTTTAACACCTAATTATAAGCAAGCAATAGTGCAATAATAAAATGCTCCAATACATTATAACATTTTCTAAAGTCCTAAAGACTGGAAGAATTCCATAGGACAAATGTTTTCACATCAAGGTTACGACTTGTCAAGGAAAGAAGTTGATGCCCTTGTTGGCACTAATGACCATATTAACGTGGCAGGAAGAAGACGGATTTGCAGTGGTTTAATACTGATATCATGTTTCTCCCTGGGTCTCCTGTGAGGTTTCTCAGTAAAGCTCTTACAGCTAGTGGCATGTTCAGTAGTTGTCTTTCTTTCTTTCTCCAGTTTGAAACAGTCAATGCCGGTATGTATTAAATATTTATTTTAATGCATGAAGTAAAGACGCAGACCAAAATCATTTCATAGGCATTTTGCAAACTCAAACGTCACATTATTGTCTACCAGTATATATGTTTATAAATTGTTGTCAAAAGCGAGATGAGAGCTCGCAGCCACTCAGCGCGTTTACAGGAGCGCACCTTATAATAAGGAAAGCACTGAAGGCGCATTTACTCCGATTAAGCTAAAATTGCAATGGATAATGTGTCATTATATGTTGTAAAAAACAAACACAATGCAATACACTTGTATTATTTTGTCCCCCTTTCCTGCAATTTAAATGGTGGACTTTCCAATCTGTGTGAGAAAAATGCAGACCCCAAGCTTAAAGGCATACTGAACCCACATTTTTTCTTTCGTGATATAGATACAGCATGCAATTTTAAGCTACTTTCTAATTTACTCCTATTATTAATTTTTCTTCGTTCTCTTACTATCTTTATTTGAAAAAGAAGGCATCTAAGCAATTTGTTTGGTTCAGAACCCTGGAAAGCAGTTGTTCATTGGTGGATGAATTTATCCACCAATCAGCAAGAACAACCCAGGTTGTTCACCAAAAATGGGCCGGCATCTAAACTTACGTTCTTGCAATTCAAATAAAGATACCAAGAGAATGAAGAACATTTGATAATTGGAGTAAATTAGAAAGTTGCTTAAAATAGCATGCTCTATCTGAATCACAAATGAAAAAAATTGGGTTCAGTGTCCCTTTAACTTCTGTGCTAAATTCTATTCAGTCATTGGTTGTACAGTGAAACACTTATGCCTGTTCCTAATTGGCCTCAGGAGAGAAAGAAACTTTAATACCAATAAAGCAGTGCCCATTGCTTATTGACACTAAAACATTATACTTTTTTTTCATATTTAAAGGGATAGTAAAGTAAAAATTAAACCTTTATATAGAGCATGCAATCTTAAACAACTTTACAATCACAAAAGAAATTTTTTGGGTTCCATGTCCCTTTAAACAACTGCATTGTGTTCTCAGGCTAATCTTATGTTTTGAATACATCATTGCTTTATTGCTTAATATCCCTTTAGGATAAATGTAAAAGATTATAAAATACTATAAACAATACAAACGGAAAGAAAGAAAAAACATACAGGGGAAAAAATTATCTAATTGTCTTTACAATGGTAAAATAGGACAAGAAATTTCACAGTGAGTTCCCTGGTGTCATAGTAGCCATAATAATGATACTGCAATTTGAGCTTCTTAGGCTGTTTAATATAAGGTTATTGCTCTCAGGGTTATTAGTATGCGCACTGATAGGCAACTAGCTGAAACGCTGCCAGATCACTGCTAAAGAGGAGAATTTACCTCCAAGTGCCCAAACTGACCTAAGTGCCAGGCTGCATCAGTAGAGAAATCAAGAAACCACTGTTCAAAAGGCTGCAAAACATTCTGACAGCATCAATGGGGTATTTCATGGAGAGGAACTATTGTCTGGCGCAAGAAGCTTCCAAAACATCCATCATCAACAAAGTAAATTGTAGCAGCTTTCCGAAGAATGCAAGCAATGTTATAACAAATTGGGCCACTTCAGCTCCACAAAACAGCAATTTTAACAGTTTTCCTACATGTAAACTAATTCCAGCAAATAAAATCATGTCCCTAGTGACAGCACTCATTTGCTTTAGGAGCAATATTATTTGTCATAATGCACCACTTCTTTTTAAATAAAATACATATGAAAATTACCCAAAACCATCTTCATAAAGCAATGTAATATGCAGGGCTGTTCTATTAAAATAACTGAATATTTTCATTTTTGTAAAATTAAAGGGACATTAAAATAACACATTTTAACAGGATTAAAAGATCAGCAATAGTATTAATTTTATTTTTAAAATCTGGATTGATACAAGCAACAATTGCACATTTGTGTAAAACTTGCACTACTTTGTTAATGCTTATTGGTCAGCGGTTTCAAATGACAAAATAAAGGTAGACAATCTATTTGTAAATCATTTTATTTACTCAAGCAGGTAAAATGGATCATAGTGAGCACATTAAATAGGAGACAGTAAAATGCCCTTTTACTTAACTTAAAAATATATTTTTTAAACAGTGCTCTTTCATATGAATTACTGATTTTTACAGTTTACAGTCCCTTTCAAAAAGTTCATCATATTTTAAAATAAATTATTTAAGGGACATGAAACCCAATTTTTTTCTTTCTTGATTCAGATAGACAACTTTCCAATTTACTTCTATTATATAATTTGTTTTGTTTTCTTGGTATCTTTTGTTGAAAAGCATAACTAGGTAGGATCTGGAAGCTAGCTGCTGATTGGTGGCTGCACAAATATTCCTCTTGTCATTGATTTACCAATGTATTCAGCAATGCTCCCAGCAGGGGACAACTTTATATAGTTTGTACAAATATATACACAAGGGCACACTTACTTACATACAAACACATATGGCTTTCTGGATTTCACTCAAATGTATTTTACAGATTCAAAATACAATATTTAAATTTTACATTTAGTATTTTTTCATTTTACTTTCTGCCCCTTTCTGACATTTCTGCTTTTGTTTGTAGAATTGTAAATAAATCAGACTACTGTGCAAAGCAGTCACATAATTAGCAACTGTTTTTTTTAAAGAACTCAAAGCGTCTTTATATTATGTTAGGTATTAAATGTTAAGTAAATTTAGGCAACTGCAGATGTTGAGTCAGCTGACAATATTTTGTTTTGAAAAAATCTATACTTGTTGTTATCTTACATTCTCAATGCTAAATTAGCAAACACATTTGGATTGCTTTGGCTCTACCCTGCAAGAAAAACAGATCCTCAACATAAGAGGAAAAGTAAACATGAAAGAAATTAAACTTCTGCATTAGAGAAAAAGAGGCAACGAATATACAGCTAAAAAAGACATCTACGTTAAGCATTATTTAAGAACAAAAAGCTGTTATTTATGTATGTTTATATGTGTGATGTTAAAGGAATAGCCTAGTCAAAATTCAACTTTCATGATTCAGATAGAGCATGCAATTTTAAGAAACTTTCTAATTTTCTCCTATTATCATTTTTTCTTCGTTCTCTTGGTATCTATATTTGAAAAAGGAAGAATGTAAGCTTAGGAGACGGCACATTTTTGATTCAGCAAATGGGTAGTGCTTGCTTAGTGGTGGCTACATTTAGACACTAATAAGCAAGTGCTATCCAGGTGCCGAACCAAAAATGGGCTGGCTTCTAAGCTTACATTCTTACATTCTCAACATCATCGAGTCTGTCTGGGATTACATGAAGAGACAGAGGAAAATGAGAGTGCATTAAATCTCAGAAGGAACAAGGTTCTCCAAGGTGTTTGGAACAAACTACCTGCTGAGTTCCTTATAAACCTGTGTGCAAGTGTACATAGAAGAACTGATATTGTTTAAAAGGCAAAGCATTCTGCCTAAAACTTTTACACATATCTGTATACAAACACCAGTGTCTGGCTCCTAAAAGTATGTCACGCTCCTACATTTTAAACAGATTTGTTGTCCCCTGCTTTAACATGATCTTAAGGGCTATTATAATAAAACAAAAAAATTCATGTAATTTTATGACTATCAACCATAGAGTGTGTGTAACTCCGCAAATCAGCTCCAGAGCACCAATGCACCACTTGGTGCTAGGTGAACACATCCAGAGAGCCAATGACAAGAGGCATATGTGCATAGCCACCAGCTAGCTCCCAATAGTGCAGTGTTGCTCCTGAGGCTACATAGGAATGCTTTTCTACAAAGGATACAAAGAAAACTAGTAAATTTGATATTAGAATTAAATTTCTTTGCACTGCCTCAATTATGAAAGTTTAATTTTGACTTTGATGTCCATTGGGAATTAAATAAATACTGGTGAGCTTTCCTTAGTAAATAAAGACCACTGATTTAATGTCTTGTAACAATGGAAACCTTAGAACGTATGCTTGACCCGCTTGACACCAATGGTCTTGTTAGGAAGGAAATCATTTCATGGGTCCCCTCATATTATAATGTAATCATGATGCTATCACAAGCAACCTTTCTTCTTCTTTAAATTATCTCACAAATCTCAAGGTAACTTACAGTAAGTAAAGTCACATTTTCTGCCAATCAGTGCCGGTTGTGATTTATATGAACAAAGAATGCAAGTTTGTCCTGCATTATACATTTAAGAAGATTTTATGGGCCCGATCAGAAAGCCGGCAACACCAAATTTTGCGTGGGTTTGGTATCCTATATACGGCGTAACCTAGAAGTTACGCTCGTATATTTCTGCCTTCGGCCATAGTTTTTTGGCCCATAGGCAGGTATACCAAACCCGCGCAGTTTGGTATCCAATATACAGCGTAAGGACTTACGTGGCAAAAATGGAGAAATCTTACTCCATTTTCACCTCGCCACAAATTGCAGGCGTAGTAAGCCTTTACGCTAAAATGATTAACCCCTAATCTAATCCCCCTACACCTCCGCCACCTATATTAAAATGATTAACCACTAAACCTAAGTCTAACCCTAAAACCCCCTAACGTAATTATTATTAAAATAAATCTAAATAATATTAATAATATTAACTAAATTATTCCTATTTAAATCTAAATACTTACCTATAAAACAAACCCTAAGATAGCTACAATATAATTAATAATTACATTGTAGCTATTTTAGGGTTTATATTTATTTTACAGGTAACTTGGTATTTATTTTAACTAGGTACAATAGCTATTAAATAGTTAATAACTTTTTAATAGCTACCTAGTTAAAATAATTACCAAATTACCTGTAAAATAAATCCTAACCTAAGTTACAAATACACCTACACTATCAATAAATTAATTAAATAAACTACAATTATCTAAACTAAAATATAATTAAATAAACTAAACTAAATTAAAAAAAAACAAAACACTAAATTACAAAAAATAAAAAAATTACAAGAATTTTAAGCTAATTACACCTAATCTAAGCCCCCTAATAAAATAACAAAGCCCCCCCAAAATAAAAAATGTCCCTACCCTAAACTAAATTACAAAAAGTAATCAGCTCTATTACCAGCCCTTAAAAGGGCCTTTTGTGGGGCATTGCCCCAAAGTAATCAGCTCTTTTACCTGTAAAAAAAAGAACAAACCCCCATTACAACCCACCACCCACACACCCCTACTCTAAAACCCACCCTATCCCCCCTTAAAAAACCTAAGTCTAACCCCCAAGTGGTCCTTACCTGTCCTGAAGACCGGCGGAGAAGGTCATGTTCCAGGCGGCGACGACTTCTTCTTCCAGGAACCAGCCGGCGCGGAGAGGAGGAGATGAAGACCGATGAAAGCGGAGCTAAAGACCGTCCTCTCTGAAACTGAAGATCGGCGATGCTGGAACTGAAGATCGGCGACGCTGGAACTGAAGACCGGAGCCATGGAGCGTGGAGGATCCTCTTCATACGATCGCCGCCGTACACTGAATAGGAATTCAAGGTACGCGATTAAAAATGGCGTCCCTTGAATTCCTATTGGCTGATTTGAGCCTTCAAATTCAAATCAGCCAATCGGATGAAAGCTACATTAATACTATTGGCTGATTTGAATAGCCAATAGAATAAGAGTTACTTTAATTCTATTGGCTGATTAGAATAGCCAATAGAATTACAGTCGCTCTTATTCTATTGGCTATTCAAATCAGCCAATAAAATTAAAGTAGCTTTCATCCGATTGGCTGATTTGAATTTGAAGGCTCAAATCAGCCAATAGTAATTCAAGGGACGCCTCTTCATATGCGATCATATGAAGAGGATCCTCCACCCTCCATGGCTCCGGTCTTCAGTTCCAGCGTCGCCGATCTTCAGTTCCTGCATCGCCGGTCTTCAGTTCCAGAGAGGACAGTCTTCAGCTCCGCGGTCATCGGTCTTCAACTCCTCCGCTCCGCGCCGGCTGGTTCTTGGAAGAAGAAGAGGTCGCCGCCTGGAACAGGACCTTCTCCGCCGGTCATCAGGACAGGTAAGGACCACTTGGGGGTTAGACTTAATTTTTTTAAGGGGAGATAGGGTGGGTTTTAGAGTAGGGGTGTGTGGGTGGTGGGTTGTAATGGGGGGGTTGTTCTTTATAAGGTAAAAGAGCTGATTACTTTGGGACAATGCCCCACAAAAGGCCCTTTTAAGGGCTGGTAATAGAGCTGATTACTTTTTATAATTTAGTTTAGGGTAGGGACATTTTTTTATTTTGGGGGGCTTTGTTATTTTATTAGGGGGCTTAGATTAGGTGTAATTAGCTTAAAATTCTTGTAATCTTTTTTTATTTTTTATAATTTAGTGTGTTTTTTTTTTAATTTAGTTTAGTGTATTTAATTATATTTTAGTTTAGATAATTGTAGTTTATTTAATTAATTTATTGATAGTGTAGGTGTATTTGTAACTTAGGTTAGGATTTATTTTACAGGTAATTTGGTAATTATTTTAACTAGGTAGCTATTAAATAGTTATTAACTATTTAATAGCTATTGTACCTAGTTAAAATAAATACCAAGTTACCTGTAAAATAAATATAAACCCTAAAATAGCTACAATGTAATTATTAATTATATTGTAGCTATCTTAGGGTTTATTTTATAGGTAAGTATTTAGATTTAAATAGGAATAATTTAGTTAATATTATTAATATTATTTAGATTTATTTTAATAATAATTACGTTAGGGGGTGTTAGGGTTAGACTTAGGTTTAGGGGTTAATCATTTTAATATAGGTGGCAGCGTTGTAGGGGGATTAGATTAGGGATTAATAATTTTAATGTAGGTGACTGCGGTGTAGGGGCTCACATTAGGGGGGGTTATCATTTTAATGTAGGTGGCGGCGGGGTAGGGGGATTAGATTAGGGGTTAATAATATTAATATAGGTGGCGGCAGGGTAGGGGGCTCACATTAGGGGGTAATGTAGTTAAAATAGGTGGCGGCGGGGTAGGGGCTTACATTAGGGGGTAAAAATTTTAATATAGGTGGTGGCAGTGTAGGGGGATTAAATTAGGGGTTAATCATTTTAATGTAGGTGGCAGCAGTGTAGGGGCTCACATTAGGGGGGTTATCATTTTAATGTAGGTGGCGGCGGGGGATTAGATTAGAGGTTAATAATTTTAATATAGGTGACGGCGGGGTAGGGGGCTCACATTAGGGGGTAATGTAGTTTAAATAGGTGGCGGCGGGGTAGGGGCTCACATTAGGGGGTTAGACATTTAATGTAGCTGGCGGCGGTGTAGGGGACGGCGGGGTACGTGCTCACATTAGGGGGTTAGACATTTAATGTAGCTGGCGGCGGTGTAGGGGGCTCACATTAGGGGGTAATATATATAATATAGGTGGCAGCGGTGTAGGGGGCTCACATTAAGGGGTGATACAGTTAATATAGATGGCGGCGGGGTCCGGGAGCGGCGGTTAAGGGGTTAATATATTTATTGTTAGGAGTGAGAGGGGGGATTTCGGATAGAGGGGTATACGTGCCGGGCTATGTTTGGGAGGCGTGTTAGACAGTAACGGGAGATTTAATATTTTAGTCAGTTTTTGTAGGCGGCGGCAGTTTCTAAAGTGCCGTAAGTTTTGGCACTGCCGGCGGCGCAGGTTTCCACGCTTGCGCCAAAACCTGCGCCGTATATCGGATTGCGCACTATGTATCTGGAGGAACTTCAGAGGGACAAAGTACCCTATACTTTTCACTCATATGAAAATGCTGCATTTAAAGGACCACTGAGTTCAGCAGAATTGCATAATTAACAAGTGCATAATAAAAAAGACAATGCAATGACACTGAATTTCACAAAAGCAGTAGACTTTTTTTTTTGGCAAATGTATTTTTTCTCCCATTTGCCAGCACCTTGTATCATGTAACAAACATCAGCCAATCACAGACTAATATATGTATACCCAGTGAGCTTGTGCACATGCTCAGTAGCAGCTGCTGCCTAAAAAAAGTGTCCATATAATATGACTGCAAAATTTGATAATGGAAGTCAATTGGAAAGATTCTTAAAATTGTGTGCTCTTTCTGAATCGTGAAAGTTTAGTTTTGACTTAAGCGTCCCTTTAAACAAGTAGCAAAAATACATTTTAAAGTGAAAAAAAAATGGGTAAACTGAAACTTCAGCATTTGTTGTGTACTCAATATTAATGTTCACTGGCTGTTAAAGACAACTCCCCCAGTTCTGTTGGTGGAGGGAAACACTTAAAAAAACACATCTTTTTTTTTACATTTTGCAGATCATTGCAACAATATGGTGACAAATGTGCTCACATTCAAAATCTGAGGCCAGAATAATTAATAAAGATACAAACCAGAATCTTAAAGGAACATAGTAAAACAATCGTCATATTAGCACAAAGGAGATTAGAGAATAAAATACAAATAAATAAATGCAACAAAACTCAAACCCGAATGAAAAGATGTGGTCTCCAGATAGTCATTCAAAGTCCTACATTTCATAATATCAATAGTAGTAATCAAGTGTCACTTATCTCAAATACAGTGCAGTCCTCAGAAAGACAAAATTTTGTCTAAAGGCAGTGAGTGTGTCCAAGCACAAATAGATAATCCGGTAATAAATGTTTATTGTGAATGTACAGAGCTTCTCGTACGGATCCACAACAGTGTTTGATCCTCAGGTGAAGTTTAAAACCTAACAAGAGAAAAGCACATCTGCATTTCACAGTAATATTTATTACACCCTATTAAAACCAGATGAACTGCACTTACAAGAAGTGTGAAAACACTCAGTGTATCACAAGAACAATATCAAACAATCAATCACAATAAGCCCTTGAGAGATCCTAAATGCAGTGGTCCTGCAGCTATGGGATCTTCAATACGCACCTTATTTGTTGTACCTATGTTGGTGTTCAGGAACAGTCCAAGAACCGTTAAACACACTCACGATACAAACGCTACCTGGCGCCCTCAATGAGCACATTGAAGATCCTGTAGCTGCAGGACGGCTGCCTTTAGGATCTCTTGAGGGCTAATTGTGATCGACCCCAAGGTAGAACATACAGTGATGTGAGATGTCATCGCAGAAAATGCAGCATGTCTGCAGAAAGAGCAGGACACATGCAGGAACTGTTAGCGCTTTAACTTTCTAGTGCTGCTCCACATTAGACAGTTCTCTTCAAACAGAGCTGTGCTCTAGCCACACTGTGCCAATTTTCCTTAACACAGTGCATCCAGGGCAAAGTGCTGTTTGAAGTGAGCCGTCAAATATGCAGTAGCGCTGCAAAGCAGCAGCACATTGCTTGTTGACTGGCTCTCAGAGATTTCCCAATCTGTTTATTCTAAATGTAAGAGCACTGCATCTTTTTATTACCACATTTCTATGTTAGACCAAGAGAAACGGAGACAGATTTATTAAAGAGACATTTTAAAATTTCTTTTTTTGTATGCAGCTAATCTGCAATGCAATTTTCAACTACTGCACTATATATAAATCATTAAAAATTGCTGTATTCTTCAGTTAACCAACACATTGCAATTGAACTGGTGCCTTAAAATTGAGTTTTATTTAAAAATGACCTGCAGAAAATGGTTCACTAAAAAAAATCTCATCGCAGAAAGTAAAGAAAAGTTCTGCCTCTGGGGTGATCGATTGATATTATCCTTGTGATACGCTGAGTGTTCTCACACTTCTTGGAAGTGCAACTCTTTTTGGTTTTAGTGTGGTGTAATAAACATTTCTGTGAATCTCAGATTTTCTGTTTTGGTTTAGAACATTGTGCTATAAAAATGCTCTCCCCTTTAATGTGCTCGGTAATTACTAATTGTACTTGCTGGAGTATATTAAATTGTTGACAAATGTTGTAATTTGAAATAACTGCTTTTGTCTTTTGAACCCATCACCTATACAGAAATATGAATATTGCCACATTGGTTACAGAAAAGCAATGAATACAAGAAGCAGCATGAGAAATCAACTTCCCGTTGGGGATGGGAGAGAGCCCAGCCTATTTGAAAGGGTGTTCCTACAGCAGATCTAAATAAAATTAAAGGACCAGTAAATACAGTAGATTGGCATAATCAACAAATTAATGATAACAAGACAATGCAATAGCACTTAGGGGCCGAGTTATCAAAGTCTGATACGCCGTAGCATATCATGTCCGCCAGACATCACTGAATGCTGACAGCATACTCTGTTGACATTTAAAATTGCACAAGCAGTTCTAGTGAACTGCTTGTGCAATGCCGCACCCTGCAGATTCGCGATCATCAATCGGCCGCTAGCAGGTGGTGGGAATCAACTCGATCGTATAGGATGTCCGCAGCCTCAGAGGCAGTGGACCAGTTAAGGAGCAGCAGTCTTAAGACCACTGCTTCATAACTGCTGTTTCCGGTGACCCTGAATGCTTGCGTGAAAACAGGGGCATCAGGGGCCATTCGGCCCTTGATAAATCGGCCCCTTAGTCTGAATTTAAAATGAGTAGTAGATTTTTTTCTGACAAATTTTAAATTTATGTCTATTTCCACACCCACTGCATCATGTAACAGCCATCAGCCAATCACAAATGCATATACATATATTTTGTGAATTCTTGCACATGCTCAGCAGGAGCTAGTGAATCAAAAAGTGTAAATATAAAAAGTGCACATTGTGTTAATGGAAGTAATTTGAAAAGTTGTTTAAAATTGCTGCTCTATATAAATCATGAAAGTTTAATTTTTCTTGAGTGTCCCTTTAACTCTTATCAGCTGCTTGCCTGAGAACATTGTGCCACCTATACTAAAAAATATGAATAAAGCTGTAACTCTGTAGAAAAGCAGTAAAAACAGCAGACAGCAGCATAAATTAACCCCAACAGAAGAGAGATTTTTGTATCTGTATATATCTGGTTTTGCTCGCCGAACCTTCATCCGTAATTAACTTTCTGAAGTCTCAGCCCATTGAAATGGGCATGTACATTAGAAAAATAGGTGATGGTTTTAATGTGGAAAAACAGCTACTATTTCAAATACAAAAATAAACATGATGGAACATTTACCCATATATTTAATACATCTATGTATAATATCAAGTATAGCAGGTGATTTGGAACACATTAAGCGGAAGCAAACTTACAGTACAGTGTCCCTTTAAGGTCACAAAACTAAGCAAGGAAGACAATACTTCACAAAGCTTTAAAGAATGCTTTCACAAGTACCTGGCATAAACACACAATCACAGCATGAAGTGAGGAAAACATGCCGTATTGTAAATCAATTGGTTTATATTCCGCAAATTGAAAAAATGTTTTATGATAAATAACATATTTTCAGTCCCAGCTATGAAATGATGCATGTTTATGTGGGGAAATAAATGAAGATGGAAAATATAAACTGGAATCAATGACTTGCCCAATCGCAAAAGTCTCTAACTAAATATATGGAAATTGATATTGTTCACAAGACATTTTTGCTATTGGAAGTATATTGCAAAAGTGCTAGCCACTTACAGTATAGGGTGTGCTATTTATGGATGCATTAAAATGCTTTCATTAATTATTTTAACCTAAAACTTGTTACTGATTGCACAAGAACGAACGTAACATAATGCACCACTCCTTAAAAACCAAGCTCCACATCTAGGCTATAGTATTTACCTGAAATGAAATACCCTATTGCTAAAATTCTGCATATTACTTAAGTTGTTCTTTGTTAAGAACTAACAGAAACACATACAAAAGGCCTCGTTCTAAAAAAAATTGTCTTTTGAAGACTGCAATATGCAGTTCCAATTCTTGCAGGAACATTTAGGGTCAGATTGTGAAAGGGGCTCGCTAACAGTTGCGCACGATTGATAAAGGGTTCATCACGGCTGTTTGCGTTCGTTTGGTTTTCTGCTCATATTACAAGTTAAAAGTAAACGTGATCACTTGAGCGCAATTGAAGTTAATGCGCTCTGGTTAACTGTTTTGCAAAACAAAAAAGTTTCACAAAACACATAAAAAATACATTACAAAATACAGATACACTCATAATAACACCATCTAATAAAAAATAATTTTTAAAAAAGTGCACAAAAAAGTTATAAAGGCTCAAAGATATGAGGTCTCAGGTGTGAGGAAAAAAAAGGCAGATATATATTAAAATATATACATATACATGTCTAAAGATGTAACTGTATATGTATATATATATATATATATATATATATATATATATGTGTGTGTGTGTGTGTGTACATATGTATTTACATGTGATATTTGTACTTACAGGCATATATACGCATATAAACACATAAATACATAGGTACACATATCTAGACATATTTAAGTGCATTTGAGTCATTTGCAGTTAAAGGTATAGTAAACCCAAACATTTTCTTGTATGATTCAGATAGATTTAAGCATCTTTCTAATTTACTCCTATTAGCAATTTTTCTTTGTTCTCTTGGTATCTTTATTTGAAAAAGTAGGAATGTTAAAGTGATGGTTCATTTCAGACTGTAAGAATGTTGCAATAAAACATATATTAGTGTGCAAGTAAAGGGTATGTATATTTTATAATAAAAGTTTTATTATCCTAAATGGTATTGTCTGTTTCTCTTCCCCCCTTCATTTCCTCTTTTGGCTAGGCTGTGATGTATAGAGCAGTCACATCTACTCTCTACATAGGTTTATATGGGCTTTAAAGGGGCTGGACTTCAATATTGTCAACTGACACACATGTTGATTGGATGTTCACTGAAATTGTTATAAAAAAAAAAAAGAGTTCATCCATGTGGGCCGGCATAATATTGTAATAGAAGCATTACTATATGCACACATTTAACCCTTTCACAGATGGATTTAAAAAAAAAAAAGTACACATATACTTTTTTTAATGGCAAATATTACATTTATGGCATTTGATTATTTAACGTTTAACATCACTTTAAGTAGATGAAAACATGTAAAAACATATTTATGCAATATTCATTTTTAATAAAGTGTTATAGTGTGTATTTACTGTAAATATTTCCCATTTCAATATTTTGCACATAGCAGAATATGTTCTAAGTATTTGTAAATAGATATTCCTATATATCTCTATAAATATATACCTATATATAATCATGTATATATATATATATATATATATATATTTATTTTTACGCGTGCCAGGTTAGTGCGCGAGCAAGAACAGTTTACTTTCAACTTGTAATAAGAGTGCAAAAAGTTAATTTCTAGTGCAGTTAAATTGGGATTGGGAGCGTTAAATACCAATCCACTTGTAACCTAGCCCTTAATGGGGAATTGCATTTTGTGGTGTATGTGTATATGTATATATAATAGTGTGCCCATTAAATAGGTACTATACATAATGTCTCTTTATATACAATACAAGGGATAGGCAAGGTGTCCATACATGGACACTGGTGTCCTTGACTGGCCCTTGTAGTGTCCACCACCCGTTTTTCAGCAGAGAGAGATGCGTAGGACAGATGAATACTGGTCCCGACTCCTCCTTGACGCACGCGGCACCATGTTTTGCAGGGATGGAGCCACACCTGTGTGGCGCCGCTGAGTAGTGAAAAAGTGAGTAAGAGAGAGGGAAGAAGCAAGCTGCCTGCAGTGCAGCCTGTGTCAACCACCCGTGAGTCGTGACCCATCCAGATTCGTTTATCTGTGCGGCAGAATAGCGCTGGTGTCTGTGTGTAGAAGACCGCTGCCTACTCTGACAAACCTTACCTAACCAACCATAATGATCATGTGATTAACATCAAACTTGTTTGATTAGATTCATATTTTGTACTAGACCAGGGGCGTCCAACGTGTGGCCCATTTGACAGCAAAATGCTGCTCTCCTGACTTTTAGAAACAAAGACTGTATCGGCAGATAGAAACCATTCGGCCCATCTAGTCTGCCCAATATTCTGAATACTTTCATTAGTTCCTGGCCTTATCTTATATCTTGCATAGCCTTATGCCTATCCCATACATGTTTAAACTCCTTCACTGTCTCTACCACTTCTGCTGGATGGCTATTCCACCATGCATCTACTACCCTCTCGGTAAAGAGATAGTTTTTAATTTGAAATGTACCTTTGTGTCCTTCACTAAGGTCTGTACTTTGGAAAATGTCCGCCTCAGCCTTGATCCGTGCCTATCCCTGCACAATACCTAACTTAGGGCTCGTTTCCATTGAGTTGTTAAAAATGGAGCCGTAAGCCACTGAAGTTGCCAACAGCTAAAAGTAGTTTATGGCTGCATTTTAGTACCAGGTTTCCATTGAAATATGTTGTGCAGTGCATACAGTCGCTCTTTTTGTGTAGGTGTAAGTTAACGTTGAGTTAACGCTTGCATCTGTTGTCGGATTTCTCGAAAATCTCACCATAACAAGTTTTTTTGCTATGGTATCCCGACCTTACAATATCAAATTTATGTTTAACGACTGTGCTCCTTTGAGTTATGTGGGTCGCAAAACAAAGATACATTGAATTCATGAAACAAAAATATTTAAGGAATAACATTTTTTTGGGTTGTATTAATTTTTTAAATGTATTGATTTACGTGATATTTAGTGCTGCCCTAGGCATAGGCCTAGTTGGAATTTTGGAGTTATGTGCTTGATTACATTTTTATATGAAAATACATATTGATATTTAAATTGGAACATAACTCCAACTAGTTCTATACCTGGGCCAGAAATACATATTTCATATAACAATAAACACTGACATTGTTTGCAAACTTAAATATATCAATGGGAACTAGGCTTCAAAAAGCTTATTTTTCCCTTTTTTGTTTTAACTGTTTGTGTGTTCAATGGAAACCGGGTGTAATTTTGCGCTTTTCAGCTTCTATTATTTTCTATGGGATGCATAATGATGGAAAATGTGTTATCGGAAACTGTCGATAAGTGTAATGGCTTCCAACAGCAGTTTTTTCGTTTTGCGACCACACACAAATCCATTTACGGCTCAATGGAAACGAGCCCTTACTTGGTTTGTTAACTAAACGATGCCAAGCTATCATGCATGTTGCTGTAATTCTATGGCAGACAACACTGTTTATTGTGTCTGAAAAACTTTCTCATGCAAAACAAATGTGCACTAGAATAAGCTGGCCCAATTAATCACACAAACCAAAGGGAAAGCATTTAAGCTCCAAATAGAAAAAAACATCACAAAAATGATTACACATGAGGCAACTAGGGTTCAAATACAACTCAAGGAACACACATTTAGTAGAGCGAAAATAAAGCGTATCAGCCAGTATCCCAACACTGCTTGTGCGATTACTTTCTGCTCCACTAAATGTCAATGTTTCTTGGCTTTTATCTCTACCTGTTTATCAGACCATATCACCCTAAGGGAGGTCATGCCCAGTGGCCCTCAGCTTCAAACCTAAAGAACAATAAAGAAATCAGTAATATCAGCTGTTTACAACCTCAATTCTCAGCTACAGATTAGAACGTTCATGCTATGCAGTAAGACAGAGTTTAACAAACTTCTTCTAAATCTAAATGCCAAGTCACATATATATAGAAGCCAAATGTTTAACATTAAGGAGCCAGAAATATTTATGTGTGAGTGTATGCGTTACATGTACATATACATAGAACTCATATATAATATACTAAGTGTATTTATTTTGCTAACTTCTCAATAACCTTTATGTGAAGGAAACCTATGATCATTTTCCAGTGGACACTAATTATACAGAATTTTATTGCACTAATGTCATTTTTTTCTCTCTACAAAAGTAAGTTAGGCAATTTCAATCACCCTTCTATAAGGTAAATTCCAAACCATTATAAATGCAGTTTCCCGAGACTACTGCCTACCCTGAAAGCCATTCTTCCTGTAATAGACAAAGGGGTTAATTAAACACGTAGAGCCAGATTATGAGTGGCGCTCTAACAGTTACGTGCGAGAAATATTGGGTTTATCGTGGCTGTGCGTGTTGGAAGGAGTGGCTGTATTACAAGTTGAAAGTATATTCAAACGAGTGAGCGCAATTGCGATTTACGCTGGAATGATTACCGCAACATCAGAGCTCTGGTTAAAGGGACAGTCTAGTATAAATTAAACTTTCATTATTCAGATAGGACTTTTAATTTTAATCAACTTTCCAATTTACTTTTATCATCAAATTAGCTTTTTTCTCTTGGTATTCTTAGTTAAAACTAAACATATGTAGGCTCATATGCTAATTTCTAAGCCTTTAAGGGCTGCCTCTTATCACATGCTTTTTAAATCTCTTTTCAACACAAAGAGACAGAAAGTACACGTGGGCTATATAGATAACACTGTGTTCAGGCACAGGGGGTTATTTAAGATCTAGCACAAAACAATGATACATTTAAGACAATAGATAATAAACAGTCACAGTCAGGGGGCTGGAAGAAGGTTCCTAGATACAAGGTAATCACAGAGGTAAAAAGTATATTAATATAACTGTGTTGGTTATGCAAAACCGGGGAATGGGTAATAAAGGGATTATCTATCTTTTAAAACAATAACAATTCTATGGTAGACTGTCCCTTTAACTGTTTTGCAAAACAAAACTGTCACAAAACACATCAAAAATCTATTGAAAAGCACAGTTACACTCATATTAACAACATCTAATTAAAGTTATTAAAAAAAAATACACAAAAAAGTGCTCAAAGATATGAGGTCTCAAGTGTTCGAAAAAAAGACAAGAATGTTTACATGTGTGTACATATGTATTTATATGTGTATATATGTATTTACAAACATATATACACATATAAACACATAAATACATATGCACACATATAGAGACATTAATTTACAGTAAGTGCATTGAAGCCCTTTGCAGTTAAGTATCTGAAAATATGCAAAATCATATTTATGCAATATTCATATTTAATAAAGTGTATTCACTGTAAAGGTATTATTCATATTTAATAAAGTGTATTCACTGTAAAGGTGTAATAAGGGTATTCACTGTACATATTTAATATTACAATGTTCTTCACATAGGGGAATATGTTCTAAGTATTTTAAAAAAATATTCCTATATATATCTGTGTATATCTATACATATACAGTATGTATATACATATACAGTATATATATATATATATATATATATATAAACACACACACACACAGACATAGGTATAGATATATTTTTTTTTAAAAAATCAGATGTGCATAGAAATATCTATTTATGAATAAATAGAACATATTGTTCTATTCGAAGAACATTGGAATGTGAAATATTCATATTTTGATGTCCGGTTAGCGCAGTTGAGAAAATACGATCAGGTTTGCACGCAAGTACAGTGTTAGTTCCCCCCCACTTTTCGCACTCCATTGAAGTCTATGGGGGAATACGATAACAAAGTTGTGATATTCAAAGTTGTGATATTCAAAGTTTGTTTTTTTGTGCGAAAATATTTTACTTTTAACTTCTAATACGAGCGCTACCTGAAGTGCGCAAAAAGCTTACTTCTAGTGGAATTAATGCATGAGCAGGAGCAATATATAGCGCTTCACTCGTAATCTGGCCCATATTGAAAAGAACTAGGAACAGGGAGTAAGCCCTAAGTTAGCAATGAAAGTTGCACGACCTTTGCATGAATTAAAAACAGAGACTTGCAGGATCTGTAGTGCTAAAATCACACGCTCTAATGCATGCCAAATTTGCACTAAATTATCACTTTAAAGTGACTGAAGATATGTTTTTAAAAATATTCAAGAGATCTTCACAGAAAGCAGAGTACCAGACCAGCTTCACAAATTATTCACTAGGAAAAGCCCAGTAAATAACTATTCACTCCAGGGGGAAAAGATTAATTCTGTGCTCAGAAAATGATCAGACTAATATCAAACTGGTATGGTTGGCTCTCCGCCAGTTTACAATCATCCATCAATGTAATGTGTGTCTATTCAGTAGCCTGGTCTAGCAGGACAAACTAATCAAGCAAACTCAATCCCTTTTATGCAAGGCTCATTTAGAGTTAATATTCCTCTTGTGAACACATTTACAATCAGAGTTTTATAACATTTATCATAGGGTTGTGTGTTGTCACTTGTGCAATATAGTTTGGGCTTGACATGCTATGGATCAGTTGCACTGAAATAATGTTGTGAGTTTAAAAGGTCCACGGGAAAAATATATATTAGATTTGTGAAAATCTTAGTTATGCACTAGAGGAACTCAAACAAAAGAGATTTGATTTTTTTTTTTTTATGAATTTTATGTATACAATAGTAGCAATTCCTCTTGCTATATAAATAACAAATCACTCTTATTAATGAACCACATATTTGTACAAAATATAAACTTAATCATCACATTTTTTAATTTGTTCTTAAGAACACAAATCTAGTTAAAGTCTAAATAAATATGTTTTTTCTCAAAAAAAAAAAAAAAGATTATATTCATTAAATAATTTCATTCATTCGTTTCAGTTTTCTGTAATTTACCTCAAAACTTAGCAGACTCCAAACTTCACAAGCCTCACAACAGTAACTCATTTATATCTGTTTGTAATTGGCAACAACAGTGAAATTATAAACACTACTCTGAAACATTTTCAAAGATTATGTCCCAAGAATAATTCAAATGTAAAAACATTTACAGGTTAAAACATGTATTTTGCTTGCAGATCGTTTACAATGCAGTGTCTAATTGAGGATATATTATGCATATATTAAATAAATTACTTAGATAGTACATAACAGTCAAAGGTGAAAGACACTTGAGCCTGTTAGTGACGTGCACCAAGCAATTAGGTGCTTTATCAAACTATATTAATTTACCTCATTTTTATTTCCCTGTCTTTGAGGTACTTATGTGTATATATCAGCATTATGTGCTGTTTATTCAAATTGGCTGCCAGATTCTATTAATAAACAATGCATTTGGGATACATATGCATAAGTTCCAATTGTGCTTCAATTTGGGAGACAATTAAGAATTGGGAATCAAATACTGCTGTCCTTCTTTGCACTAATTATCTTCCAGTTTCCCTAGGGAAGACCTGGAACTGACTAAACAACCCCCAAAGTAAGCAAACCCCTTCCAGATCCACCACCACCCCCATACTACCCCCTATAATTCACCCTAACTGCACAAACCTTGTTCTTGCTCTGTCCACACTCTGAATCAGGGGGGTATTTTGGCCTAAACAAACAAGGAACTTGCCTAGGGTGGCAGATTGGAGGGGGGCAGCTTTTTTTGAGTCTCTGTTGGGAGTGGCAGGTGACTTAACTAGCTCTAGCCATCTGGCAGGGATTGAGCAGCCAATGGAGCCATAGGGGAAAACCGTGGGCCGATTGGTAAGCAGGGTTGGCACTGAATAACATTAAGGGAGCAGCTCAGCCCCATCATGCAGTTGTAGTTAAAGAGATAGTAAACCCCAAAATGTTATTTTATGATTCAGATAGAACATACAATTTTAAACAACTTTCCAATTTAATTCTATTGTCAAATTTTTCTTCATTCTCTTGTTATCCATTGCCGAAGGGACAGCATTGCACTCCTTACAGGAAGCTGATAATATCTATTTAGCCAATCACAAGAGACTAATGTGTGCAGGCACCAATTAGCAGCAGCACCCACTAGTGTATGATATGTGCATATTCTTTTTTTTTTTTTAATATGTTTTTTTTATTTAAAATCAAGCAGTTTGTACAAAATATTCAGAGTGCTGTGTTTTTCATTATACATTTAAGTTGCTGGCAGCCAGTGCCTTATACATTTCTATACAGTTACTGCATAATGTCCATAAGTGGTTCGCTTCCATGTGGTCGCTGCGGCCCTTACAGTGTTATAAACAGTAGTGATAGAAACATATAAAACTAACATACAAAAACGGTTCTCATAACATTTCAATATTGTATTATAAAATAATGTGTTCTACTCAACCTGGTACACCATGTGCGCCATTATCTAGGTCTCTTAGTCTTTCTAACATTCTATAATTGTAGATTGATCGGCAGTACAGAAGTGTTTATGTCTCACTTGTCTGGTGCTGCAGAGTGGGATGTACTATTCCTGGTGATTTTTGCTCTCTGACCACTGCTGCAGCATAAGGTCGTGTATGTCTGCTGTCCCCTGTTGTATATGATGGTATCTTTGTAGCTGTATCAGATTGTCTACCTGCTGTTTCCATTCCTCTACTGTTAAAATGTAGTGCTGTTCAACATGACCGATATCAAGGCTCTGTTCTGCTTACTCTCTAATTTGGGCAGTGACAAATACAATAATGTTTTGGGACTGTTTTGTAGTGGTGTCCCTATTGTATATTCTATGTGGTTAAATATCCCCACGCAGTATGTATGCATATTCTTTTTTTAACAAGGGATACTAAGAGATCGGAGCACATTTGAAAATAGAAGTGAAATTAAAAGTGTCATAAAATGGCATGCTCTATCTAAATCATCCAAGTTTAATTTTGATTTTCCTATCCCTTTAAAGTGATGGTAAATCCTAACGTTTAGGATTTACCAGTGTTATAAAAAAGGGGACTTTCCTGATGAAACTACATTTATTTGCAGCAAGTTTATGCCGAGCTGAGCACCTCCGGCCGGCCAAGGCAAAATGCTATTTTCTCAATGAGGGGGTGTTTCCACCTCTTAGCCAATAGCGTGCTAGCCAACCAGCATAATGCCGATTGGCCTGGAAAGTCACCTTATTGACAATATAGCATTTTGCCATGGGTGGCCAAAGGCGCTCAGCTCAGCATAAACTCGCTGCAAATAAAGATACTTTCAGCATGACGTTTTTTATACTTCATGACTAAAAGTCCCCTTTATGTGTAGCACTGGTACATCCTAGCATTTCAAAAACACTAGGTTTTACCGTTATTTTAAGGCACCCATCTAATATTCTTGTATTATACCTTCCTGCACTCTGTCTGGCTCTGCATGTAAGTATGCTGGTGGTTATATCTGTAAGAAGCTTACAGTTACTTACTTTAGTGGTATATAAAGGGAGATTTTGCCCAAGCAGCTTACATTCTAGAGGGGTATAATAAGAGCTTTCAGTTTACAGGTAACTGAATCTGTCATTTATTTTGCTATTGCCTTTAAATTTGTTGGCTTTTAACACTTAGAAATTTGTTTGGTGAACAGGGGCGAAACTACAGGGGGTGCAGAGGTCGCCACTGCCTGCACTGATATCATGTGAGTGTGACATGATGCTTCACTAGAGTCTCTGACAACAGGGGTTAGTCTTTCTGTTTTACCCATTGGTGTTTATGTGTGTGTGTGTATGTGTGAATGTATGTACTGAATGTAACTGTGTGCGTATTGATGCATGTATGTGTGCATGTGTATGTTTGTGGAACCAGCAAAATACAGACCTTGTTACTACAGCAAGGGGGGGCGGGGGTAAACAGTGTAACTATACAGTACCACTATATATACAGTATGGGGGGGCTGGACCATGTCACAGACTACTGTGGTCACTTTATAAAGTACTGGGGCAGGTAGGGTCAGAGCGGGTAGAGTCAGGCCAGCCATCTCACCGG
This sequence comes from Bombina bombina, assembly GCF_027579735.1. Taxonomy (NCBI): domain Eukaryota; kingdom Metazoa; phylum Chordata; class Amphibia; order Anura; family Bombinatoridae; genus Bombina; species Bombina bombina. The sequence continues at coordinate 399,535,612 of NC_069499.1, read as the reverse complement.
CAGATTACAGACTGTGCCACTGACTCACTATATACAGTATTGGTGGGTTAAACAATGTCACTATATACAGTAATAGGGGGTCAGACCATCTCACAGACTGTGGGCACAGGGTACCTCCTTTTGCAGACATGTAATCTGATTCACATTTTTTTTCTGTGTTAAATGTTTTTTTTTTTAAAAAAGATTCTTGCACCTGGGCCCTGTGAATTCTAGTTACGCCTCTGTTGGTGAAGTATTGTTTCAAGAAATCTGTGTTTGGGCCTGATCAAATAATATTATGGCTAAAATAATCCTAAAACCTGGAGGCATCAGAATTTTGAGTGCCTAGAGCAGTACAAAACCTAAATATGCCACCGCTCTGAATCGCAAACTACACAGGCCTCAACATACAAATAAGTAGTCGGTTTATTAAGCTTATCTTTGGCTTTACTAAAACAAAGATTTTGTGACTTTTATCTTTATGTTAAAGGTCTCTTTAAAGGGACATTATACACTCATTTTTCTTTGCATAAATGTTTTGTAGATGATCTATTTATATAGCCCATAACGTTTTTTTTTTTATACTTTTGCTTATTTTTAAATAACATTGCTATGATTTTCAGACTCCTAAACAAGCCCCAAAGTGTTAGGAGAATACCGACAGATACCAACTCCAGCTTGCTCCTGTTTGTGTATTTTCATATGCAAAAGAAGGGGGAGAGGGGAGTGTCTTATTTCCAACTTGCAGTGGGCTTTCCAGCTAACTTTTCAACAGAGCTAAACTGAGAGCTTCTAAGTAAGTTTTTAAACGGTTTTATACTGGATTTTTATATCAGTATCTGTGCATCTTATTCTTTATAGTAGTGTCTATTACATGCAGTTATTTGAAAATTGGTGTGCACTGTCCATTTAATGATTAGTGAATTGTCTCATCAAAGTCTACAAAATTCTAAAAGTTATCTTTTACAACAACCACTTGTATTTTTACACCAATTTAACAGCCAGAGTGGGCTGCAAATCAAAGAGTTAAGGATGAGAAAGAGGTTGTAAACATTGGAGACAGAGCATAAGGAGGTAGTAGGGAGTAACCTTGTGTCAAGTTGAAGCTCCTTTAGAATGGGTGTGATAAGTGCATGTTTGAAGGATGCTGGGAAACAGCAATGTTGTTAATTAAATGATGGTGTCTCTTGACAACAGCAATGACCTTATAGCTTCGCTAGCGATTATGGCTTGTAGATTAAGAGAAAAGCACACACAGGAGAGTGACACAGATGGAAATGACAGAGAAAAGTTGGGGGAAAGACAGACAACAACCAAAATAATAAGCTCACAGGCCCACAGAGATAAAGAGTGCAAACAGGAAATTAGCAAGAGATGAGGTAAAGGACAGAAAGAGACAGAGGGTAAGGATGACTAGGAAGGCCTTCCTTAAAGGGATAAGAAGTCCAAATTAAATGTGCATGGTTCAGAGATAACATGTAATTTGAAGACACAAATTCAGTTTTGTTTTCAAATGTACTTTCTTCTTTTTGTATCACTTGTTGAAAAAAAATATGTACACATCCTACAATACTGGAAGATAGCTGGTGATTGGTGGCTACACAGATTTGTCCTCTTGATATTAGTTCACCAAATATGTTCAGCTAGCTCCCAGTAATGCATTGCTGCATTGGAGCTGACTTTAACTATGTTTTTAATGTGTTTGCAGAGGTTAAACACAAAGTTAAATAATAGTGCAATAATATAAAACTGTAAACTATTAAAGCATATTCTTTTTGATCATCTATAGCCCTTTAATGAGCAGTAAAAATATTAGTTTCAAGGTACTGAAAAGCTATGTAACTACAGCTGCACAAAATGAATTCCCAAAGGATGACAATTGTCTATTCATTCAATATTTCAGCATAACTGAGGCATTAACAAAAGTGCACTAAACGTACAGTCTTGACAGCAGAGTATTTGGGTTAGTAAATATACTTACATGGAATTAATATCAGGGGAAATGTCTCAGCAGACTTCATATCACCTGTTATACTAATCATGCTCTATGAGTGCACTCTGCTTGGCTTGTACATTGTCTAAGGAGGGGTCTTCCCCTCTTAAAGAAATGATGTGTGCAAATAGCATTTTGCAAGACTAATGTTAGTCTGTACAAGCATGAACTGCACTGGCCATAATCTAAAGTTTGCAAGTTGTGATCGTTACTTGAAATCTGCATGTATTTTCATGTCAAAATACACGTATAGAATTTATCAATGTTCCAACTAATGGATTGTTTGCGCCAGCGAACATGCCTTCAATCACTAATTGCATCAAATTGCAGTTAATTATAATTTTCCACCGTCCGTCATTTATCACGTCACTTTTCCAAGTTATCATCAATGAATCAATCAATACTATTGGGACTATATTTGCATCAACTTCCGCAATTAATTTTTGCCAGCTTTCAGGAGTCTTATACAATGAAAATTAATAAGTGTTGGAGACAAATCATGAACAGCATAAAAGGTGCAAAAAGGACAGTGCTGTAACAGAACGTACGTTTAGAACAATCATCAGTATGTGTTGCATTTGCCCCCTGGGCCAAAGTTGACAGTCCTCCTCTGACATACTCATATCAATACATAAATGTGTTAAAATATAAATTTAAACTGTAAAGTGGCATTTTAAATGAAAAATTACACACTACTTTATATCATTCCATATCCCAAAAGCTAATTGTAAAAACTACGCTTGTGTTTCTTTACAAAAAACTCATGGGTGCATCAATACTTATATATAAATAGTAAGAGAAATTGTTAATTTTACAGGGACAGATATACATTATTTCACAGATTATTAAATTCAAATATTAATGCGCTAGTTATCATTAATTCGCTGATCTTTGTGTAGAATATGGTACAATATAGTTAGATTTTTTTATTAAATAAAGCGAACAAATTTGTTAATAGAGAAGCAAACAGGTTGATGCCTTGATAAATAAGGCCCTAAATCTTTTTTGTTGCCTCAAAGGATTGGGAGAAACTTTTGATCATCGTTTTTAAATGTTTTCCACCTTCAAAATACAAAAACGGGGATCCTTTTAACACAGACACATTAGCAGAGAAGAACATAAAGAGTGGAGATGAGGAAAATTATGCAATTTTAGTACAATTCCACACAGTTCTCCTGGACACTTGTGACATATACCTATAGGGACAGTAAACACTTTGATATTGTCATATAAACGGTTTAATTGTGTGTTGTTAAAAAAACAAACACAAAAAAACAAAATTAAACAAACTTTAATTTGACCTTATCTTATATTTTAAGACTGAAATTAAGAGTTTTCAAATTCGGAGAACTGACAAACTTCACAAGCCTGACTCGGCTTCAGCGTGGTTAATAACATAAGAAGAGTTTGCTAACATGAGGGCCGGATTGGCCTACCAGGAGATTTCCCGGTGGGCTGCAGCAGCTCGGGCTGGAAAGCTACAATTTAAAGGGGTACTTAATGGATGCAATTGGGTTTTAAAGTTGCTATATAACATCAATCTGACATTTAATACAAAGTAATATAATTTAATTCTGAAAAAAATATTGGGGAAGGAGTGTCCCAGAAATCCCTTTTGAGATTAATAGGGCATGTGCATTCTACCGACTCAAAAGAAAATAGGGCTGGTCTTCATATTTTTCCAGGGCTGCTTTTTATTCCCAGTCCGGCCCTGGCTAAAATAATGCTGTGACTACTCCAGTAACAAGAGTCCACATCAGGAGAATGATGGATGCAGTTTGGCTACTGAACACCAATTACAGCAAACAAGGTTATAATACATCAAACATTTTCATACTCATCTAGAATGTTATCTTATTGCTAGACTGCAGACAAATCTTGCAATTAGAAGGTGTTTACTGTAACTATTTTTCTTTGCTACCCTAAAATGAGAACATTAAAATGTTTTGTTTTTTTCTTTTGCTTGTTTATCTTGTTTTGCTTTTTTTAATTTGTTCTTGCCCTGAACACAATCAGCTGCTGTGGGAATGTCCTTATCAGTCAATGAACAATAAGTCCCTAGGGATCAGTTGTGCAGAGACATGCATTTTTTGTTTCTTTCAATGACAGTTTAAACAGCGTTAACATTAAGTTTGATTGCTGCGTGCTTAATGCCCTTTTAACATGCTCACCCTATACATTTATACAACTTGCCGTGTAAGCTCATAGAGATAACAGCACAAGGACAAAAAGAGAGGTTGTTGACAGGCCTGGGTTGAATATAGGAATTTCCTTTTAAATGTAGGTTATTGTTCTAATAAAAAACTACGTGATTTTATTATAAATCTATAGCCCCATTATTAAGCCACTATATATAAATGTGAAGCGGGTACAAAAACATATATATAAAAAATATACATCAAAATATATTTCCAGATTTATAAACTGATTAGCAAAATCCCCAAAGAAATATTTACACAAAAAGGAATTATTTTCCATTAGTGTAAAGCAGTTTATTTTAAAAATATGCTAGTTTGCATTAATTAATAAATTCATTCATTCATTAAAACCTTTGTTGTGGGAGCTTGCATTGCTGTTTCAGATGTTGCCTGGCCTATTAACTTCAGCAGAATATGCATCTCTGTTATTTTTATTTAATGTTAATTAAATATCTCTCTATCTATAAATAATATTTTTCCCTACGTCTATCTAACTAACCTTTTTACTCACAACATACAGAATTGTACTTTCTCGCTTTTCCGCTCTATATAAACTCACACAACAGATGTTTATTTGTTAAAGGGATGGTAAACTCAGTATCGTTTCAATTTGTAATCTGGATAGTCATACTCTATATTAATGTCCTGTGCAATTTCCATCTAAGCATGAAATAGCAGTTTACCTTTTTTTTTTCATATGCAGAATGTCTCCGTTCCGTAAAATCGCCCGCCCACCGTGACGTCACATTGATCTCCACTGCCTGTGCCCAATCATCTCTCCAGTCGCTAGACAGGCTGTTAGCGCATGCGCAATTACGATCATTCCCGACGATACTACCAACCAATAAAAAAGCATTAAAATCCAGATAAGACTTTGCGCGTGCACAGTCTATTTCACGCATGCGTCTTATGTCATTTTTCACACGCTCTAACACCCGATAGACAGCAAGTGAATGAGCGTTACAAATGTGAAAAGTAAACATTGACTGTCACGAGTCAATGTTTACTTCCTAGACGTCAGGGAAACAAATGCGCATGCGTTTAGTAATTTACTTTCGTGAACGAGCACTACGGATGACGTAAGGAGAGGGAGGAGAGAGGAGTAAATAGAAAGTTTGGTTACGGACATGTAAGAGGGGCGGAGCGAGGCAGGGAGCTGCGTTGCAAACATGAGAACAAAATAAGAGTAAGATTAGTGATAATTTACATTTGAAAATGAAAAAGTAATAATGCGGTTTGACATTACATAACATTAACAATGTAAATATGTCATTTACAAATAAAAGAGTTTACCATCACTTTAACATGCGTTAAAATTTTAAATGTCAAGCTTTCTATGGGATCGTTGTAACAAATACTTTTGGACATTATGAAGAACCAGGCCCCTTTTTTTTTTTAAGACCCACGTAATGATCCCCTCCTCTTGATGCCCTATTGTAGTGTAGTATTCTTATGTTTTGACTTTAAAGGGACATGAACCCCAATTTTTTTCTTTCATGATTCAGATAGAGAATACAATTTTAAACAACATTCCAATTTACTTCAAATATCTAATTTGCTTTATTCTTTAGATTTTCTTTGTTGCAGAAATAGCAATGCGCATGGGTGAGCCAATCACATAAGGCATCTACAGGGAGTGCAGAATTATTAGGCAAATGAGTATTTTGACCACATCATCCTCTTTATGCATGTTGTCTTACTCCAAGCTGTATAGGCTCGAAAGCCTACTACCAATTAAGCATATTAGGTGATGTGCATCTCTGTAATGAGAAGGGGTGTGGTCTAATGACATCAACACCCTATATCAGGTGTGCATAATTATTAGGCAACTTCCTTTCCTATGGCAAAATGGGTCAAAAGAAGGACTTGACAGGCTCAGAAAAGTAAAAAATAGTGAGATATCTTGCAGAGGGATGCAGCACTCTTAAAATTGCAAAGCTTCTGAAGCGTGATCATCGAACAATCAAGCGTTTCATTCAAAATAGTCAACAGGGTCGCAAGAAGCGTGTGGAAAAACCAAGGCGCAAAATAACTGCCCATGAACTGAGAAAAGTCAAGCGTGCAGCTGCCAAGATGCCACTTGCCACCAGTTTGGCCATATTTCAGAGCTGCAACATCACTGGAGTGCCCAAAAGCACAAGGTGTGCAATACTCAGAGACATGGCTCAGAGAAAGGCTGAAAGACGACCACCACTGAACAAGACACACAAGCTGAAACGTCAAGACTGGGCCAAGAAATATCTCAAGACTAAGGTTTTATGGACTGATGAAATGAGAGTGAGTCTTGATGGGCCAGTGGCTGGATTGGTAAAGGGCAGAGAGCTCCAGTCCGACTCAGACGCCAGCAAGGTGGAGGTGGAGTACTGGTTTGGGCTGGTATCATCAAAGATGAGCTTGTGGGGCCTTTTCGGGTTGAGGATGGAGTCAAGCTCAACTCCCAGTCCTACTGCCAGTTTCAGGAAGACACCTTCTTCAAGCAGTGGTACAGGAAGAAGTCTGCATCCTTCAAGAAAAACATGATTTTCATGCAGGACAATGCTCCATCACACGCTTCCAAGTACTCCACAGCGTGGCTGGCAAGAAAGGGTATAAAAGAAGAAAATCTAATGACATGGCCTCCTTGTTCACCTAATCTGAACCCCATTGAGAACCTGTGGTCCATCATCAAATGTGAGATTTACAAGGAGGGAAAACAGTACACCTCTCTGAACAGTGTCTGGGAGGCTGTAGTTGCTGCTGCACGCAATGTTGATGGTGAACAGATCAAAACACTGACAGAATCCATGGATGGCAGGCTTTTGAGTGTCCTTGCAAAGAAAGGTGGCTATATTGGTCACTGATTTGTTTTTGTTTTGTTTTTGAATGTCAGAAATGTATATTTGTGAATGTTGAGATGTTATATTGGTTTCACTGTTAAAAATAAATAATTGAAATGGGTATATATTTGTTTTTTGTTAAGTTGCCTAATAATTATGCACAGTAATAGTCACCTGCACACACAGATATCCCCCTAAAATAGCTATAACTAAAAACAAACTAAAAACTACTTCCAAAACTATTCAGCTTTGATATTAATGAATTTTTTGGGTTCATTGAGAACATGGTTGTTGTTTAATAATAAAATTAATCCTCAAAAATACAACTTGCCTAATAATTCTGCACTGCCTGTATGTGCAGCCACCAATCAGCAGATACTAAGCATTTCTAGATATGCTTTTTAATATAGAATACCAAGAGAATGAAGGAAATTAGACAATAGAAGCAAATTGGAAAGTTGTTTAAAATTGCCTTCTCTATCTGAATCATGAAATCATTTTTTTGTGTGTCATGTCCCTTTAACCTGATTCTGTAAGCTTCCCAGAACAACAAACGCTTCTCAGTTTCATATGATTTCCCATTTATTGTACACTTGCAATATTTACTAAATAAAGCTTGATTTATAAAATTAAAAAAATTATATTTTCTTCTAAATGAAGAACAATGCTATTTCAAGTATTTCTTAAATCACCTTCAGCTTTAGCACCCCATAGAAGTCTGTAGGGAGAAGGAGTAAGCGCGGCCGCGCTATCCGACCACCAGGTGTTAGCGTGCCTGAGGCTTTTGCTCAAGTAAAAAAGTTTTACTTTCAACTTGTAATATAAGCGCACGAATAGGAGCGCTATTGACTTGAGCTGTTTTGGCTCTCAATAGCACTAATATTTTTTGTGCTCCACTTATAATCTTGGACTTTATAAGTAGTTTAAATTAAAGAAATATGTTTAAACTACTATTTAACGTAAAGGAATGAGTGCCACAATGTTGTAAACTAGGTTAGATATAAATTAGTTACTGGAGTGATCAAAACAATGGCTGTGTAGAATATTGCAGTGCTAGGCTTGTAAACTCTGGAGTCTACACTTCCAAATCTTTATTTGAATTGGAAAGCTCACAATTTTCTGACTTAAATTACAGGGAAAAAAGGTACACAATAAATAATTAATGTATATTGTAAAGCTTTATTTCTACTCACAATTAAACACTTTTTAATAAAACATCAAATTGTTACATGTCCCTTTAAAGCATTATTTCAATATCTCTATGGTCACAAAAGCAGATATTTTATTATAAACATGTGGTGATAATTAGTGAAATGAAATCTTCCCAGTTTGGTGTAGAAGAGACCACACACTCTATTATCTATGAGGGGGGAGAAACATTTATTTTCTTAGTGTTGAGAAAGTATTTTCGATTTCATAACAAAAAGTCCAACAATCTGCATACTAATGTAATTTCAGTACTTTCATGAGTTCTAACCTGGCTATCCCCAGGCAGTGTGTTAGGTTAGATTTTTACCTCTCCATGTCCAAAGACCCTGAAATGATTTGAAACTGTGAAAACACGACCTGCACAACTTGCAATGCATATCAATGTCTAGAGAATTCCAACAGGGGTGGCTGTGATGCAAAAGCCAAGCTAACTGCTGCCATGTAGACACAATGCTGAAATAAGATCTGTGTTTCCATGTGATTGTTTTGACTATTTACTTATCATTTGTATGTGTGCAGTGAGAGTACAGTATTACAGTCTTTTTCCTGAGAACAGAATAATATCAATTACTGTATTCCAAGTTGTTTGCTTTGTAAAACAAGAAAATCATTCATTTTAAAATTAAAGGACATAAATTAACTTTATTAAACGTTAGCAAGTTATTTCATATTTTTGTTTAAACCTTTCTATACTCTTCTTAACTCCTGCAATGCTGTGAATGCAAAGTTTAAGTCCGCTCCAGAGTGGCAATGCACTGCCAATAGAGAGCCGTGATTGGTTGCTTCACTCTTATGATAGATTGGATTAGCATGTTTAGCTCCAGACCATAATGCATTGCTCTCCATGGCTGACTTTAACTATGCATTGTATACAATTGCTGAGGATAAACATAGGTGTCCTGAAGGGGGCAAGATAGAGCAAATGCCCTCCTTTGGAATTTTTCTCTTTACATCTAGGTATATGCATCCACTTGACTAACTTTTTGATGCCAAGGAGCCACCATTTGTAAAATGATGTGCAGCCCAAATGTATAACAAGCAACTCTTTTCAGCTCCACGTTGCTACTTATATTATTATGTTCACATTATTTTTACATATAATGTAAGGATAGGTTACAGTTCTTAAAGGGCCATTATACACTCATTTTTTCTTTGCATAAATGTTTTGTAGATGATCTATTTATAAAGCCCATAAAGTTTTTTATTAAAAAAAAGTATAATTTTGCTTATTTTTAAATAGCATTGCTCTGATTTTCAGACTCCTAACCAAGCCCCAAAGTTTTATTTGAATACCGTCAGCTACCTTCTCCAGCTTGCTCCTGTTTGTGTAAAGGGTCTTTTCATATGCAAAAGAAGGGGGAGGGGGGGGGAGTGTCTTATTTCCCACTTGCAGTGGGCTTTCCAGCTGCCTTTTCAACAGAGCTAAACTGAAAGCTTCTAAGTACGTTTTTAAACCATTTTATACTGGATTTTTATATCAGTATCTGTGCATCTTATTCTTTATAGTAGTGTCTATTACATGCAGTTATATGAAAATGAGTGTATACTGTCCCTTTAACTAACACATTCCATATCTGCTCGAATTATAAGGTTGAAATAAAGAATAAAATAATTATAACATAAAGATCCTTTTAATCTTTTGCAATATTGTTGGATGCAATAATGTAAACATGCTTGTGTGGAAAAAATTCTGTCTTGCACGGAAACACTGTTGCTTCCCCTCTCCATCAGGAAGTTTGCCTGTGACCTGGTCATACAAACAGTGTTAAGATAAATATATCTTCCTGTTGTCAGATGTTTGCTATCATACCCCTCTTCAGAGTGAAGGTGATACAGCAGACATGCTTATATTTTAATCACTGATCCTAGTTTACTATGGGCAAGACTTCGGTTAATTTTCAAAATAATCCCCAATTGCCCCTAAAATAAAGAACATATATATATATATATATATATATATATGTTTTTTAAATGTAGTTTTTTTATATAAAGACTACAAAAAGTAGTTATGAGGGGTTAAAATTAGTGGGAGTGGGGTGTTAGAAAAAAAAAGGCACTGAAAAGTGCCTTTACATAGCGGTCTATGGGAACTGTGTGTTCCCAGTAAATATATATGTATATGCTTATATTCACATATTAATACGTATACACATATTAAAATTATACAAATATATGTATAAATTCGTATTCATATATATGCTGCTCATCGCTGTGCTACTTACCCTCTTCAATGCGTGAGGTTCTGATGCCATCTGTGCTTCCTCGCGTTTGTATTGCGATTTACTTGTAATACCAGTGCACAATATTGTGCACTGGTATTACAAAGTGGAGGGCTAATTTTGCTTTCACACAAGCGATTAGTGCTCCACTTGTAATCTAGCCCAAAATATTTCTCCCTCAGATATTAGAGTGTGTGGTCTTTTGTACACCAAATTGGGAAGATTTCATTTCACTTATTATCCCCACACGTTTCTTATGTTGGTCAGTAAAGTAATAAAATATCTGCTTTTGTGACCATAGGGACATGTAAATAATGCTTTAAAGGGACATGAAGCAATTTGATGTTGTATTAAAAAGTGTTTAAAAATTGTGAGTAGAAATAAACCTTTGCAATATACATTAAGGGCTAGATTTATCAACGCTGAGGCGTACAGGGGTGCGTATACGCGTCCCTGAACGCCTCAGCTCGCCTGTTGTGGGGTGAAATTACCCGCAGGTAATTAACATTGCACACAAGCGCAATTTTGCGCTCGCGTGCAATCCCGCCCCATGCCCGCGCACAGCCAATCATGCGCGGGCAGGAGCTGTCAATCGACCGAGGAGATTGAATTTCACCACAATAGAGGTGGCATAGGTGTTAGGGAAGCAGCGGTCTGGTGACTGCTGCTTGATAAATCCCGGCGAGCAAGTTATTGAGAGAACTTGCTGCCGTAGGGGCTTAATAAATCTAGCCCTAAGTATTTATTTTGTAACTTTTTTCCTGTAATTTAAGTCTGAAAATTGTGAACTTTCCAATTCCCATTTACAATCTGCTGCCCATTGCTGCATGACTTAGCCCCTTCGCTGTGCTAGTTCTCAGGCCGTGTCTCTTGAGCGCATTCTCATGAGCATAATGCTTCCCTGCAATGCGAATGCACCTAACCTGTAATACCAGCACAAATATCGCTTTCACATATCGCTTGGCATCCATGGGAGCCGGATTTACCGCATGGCTATTGGCTAAGAGGTGAAAACGTCAACTCATAGCCAAAAAATGTTTTAGCCATGCGCTGCTGTAGGAGCTAAGAGCAGAGATCGATTGAATCAAATAAAGAAGCTTTCTACTTGAAGTATCTTATACTTCATGAATGAAAGTGTCCTTTATATGTTTCAATAGTAAATCCTAGCGTTTGTAAAACGCTAGGATTTGCTTTCACTTTAAGCTCAAAACTTTATGCTCTTTAAAAAAGTCAAAGGACAGGGTTGTCAGCAAAAATACAATCTCTGCTATTCTTGTTTCACTCTCTGGAAATTACTGCTAAATATTTTTTACACAGTGAGGTGGTAAACCAGATAATATCAAATTAAAACCCAATAAAAACATTTGATTATATATGGCGCAGATCATTGGTGGGTTTCTCTTCCTTCATCCCAACACTTTTTTCAAGCCGATCTCCCCTGGCACAAAGAGGTTTGTCCCATTTTTACCCCAGAAAACACAAAATCTGCTGTATTAAATAAACGTGCTTACTATTTGTGAAAAATCCTAGAAACAACATAGTTTTTAAAGGGAGCAGGCACCCGGCTGCTCATTGCCATGGGATAGAGTTGCTGAAGTGTTAAATTAGTAGTGAGCATAGGCACAGCACCTCAGTATAAAAAAGGGGTATCTAGATGCAGTACAGGCCAAGCAGAATGTGTGGCTATGTTACCTTATTGAAATGATAGAATAAGCAAACAAAATGCTACAGTAGCTATTTGGAATAAGTGTTTTAATAACAGGAGCATCTTATGGAACCTTTGTCCTGTGGTCACAATTTCTTAACCATCAACTCCAGACTGTAAATGTAAAATATTGGCATCATTTTTCTTAAAAATAAATAAATGAATAATAAGCATTCTTATGCTTTCCACATACTATCTTGTACTTGTTTTACAAACACATTATAGACTTCAAAACCAACAGTAAATATGTGAATATGGCTTTTTCTCCCTGAAGTAGGCGTTTGGCTACTAACTGGGTAAACCTTATGGGTTGTTACAGTCGCCCTGCAACCATATATATTTCCTCCAGGGCCCAGTACTCCCACACAAGGGTGAATAACTATATTCCTCTGGAAACTGTGCCAGCTCAGAGAAGCATAATCGCACAGGTGCATTTTGGATACATTCAGTGATGTGCGGTGACTTCAGAGGCTGGTGAGGCAGTGGCTAGGAATCAGATACGCCTTCATTCTTTAGATATCCTTTGTTGAAGAAATAGCAATGCACATGGGCGAGCCAATCGCATGAGGTATCTATATGCAGCCACCAATCAGTAGCTACTGAGCATATTTAGATATGATTTTCAACAAAGGATATCTGATTTTCTTCATTCTTTTGATATCCTTTGTTGGAAAGCATATCTAAATATGCTCAGTAGCTACTAAGCATATTTATATATGATTTTCAACAAAGGATATCAAAAGAATGAAGAAAATCAGATATTAGATGTAAATTGGAAAGTTATTTAAAATTGCATGCTCTTTCTAAATCATGTACGCAACCTGCAAGGACTAACGTTACTTTATTATCTTCTCCAGTACATGTGATATACTCTGAGTCTGCTCTATATTCATTTAGATCTAGAGACCCTGACAGGCTAAAAATGATCACTTATCACTTAATAATACTCTGATTCAGAGAATTATTTAGGAAAATAATCATTTTTAACCTGGCAGGATCTCTAGATGTATGTTGTATAGTGAATATAGAGCAGCGTATATCACATGTACTGGAGATAATAAATGTCAGTCCTTGCAGGTTGCGTACAGGGTGGGGTACATGTGAAAGAATTATCAATCACTTAAGTTATATCTGACTCAGTTGAGATATTGATATCCTAGAATGATTCAGCCCTCAGTAACCTGATTTTTCTACAATATCAATAAACTGCAGGGTATTATCATGATATAAATACTCTTTTCCATTATACATCTGCTGCGTATCACTGACACACACATACTTTTAACTTACAAATAACCATAATAAAACTTAAGCAACCTCTCTGCATCATTAATAATTCATAGTAACAAATGCAACTCCATGATTGGGAAGCATAGACCTGATGAGCTGTTGATTGCTGCTGGGGACATGTAATTTTTGTGTGTAATTAAGTCATTTCATACATGCACTCCCATCCCATCCTTGCTCATCTGTCAGCTGCTTGCACTGGGTGGCACTAGATAGCTTTTCTGCTATTAGTTCTCTTCTCCCATCAATAAAGAAATAAAGTAATAAGAGGCCCATTTTATTGAGGAGGAGCTACCTGCAACGCTTGGGGAGAGGGGACACCCTGCCAGCAGAAGACCTAGTGCCATCTTTATCATTATTCTTTATTACTATTTGTAGATAGTGTGCTTTTGTTATTATCATGGCGGACAGGACAGCTCTAGTGGTGAAAAACCTGTTAAAATGCATTCTTAAGAGGCGGCCTTCAAGGTCTAAGAAATTAGCATATGGACCTCCTAGGTTAATCTTTCAACTAAGAATACCAAAGAACAAAGCAAAATTGGTGATAAAAGTAAATTGGAAAATTGTTTAAAATTACATGCCCTATCTGAATCATGAAAGTTTATTTTGGACAAGACTGTCCCTTTAACTGTGCATACCAGAAGATGTAGGGATTTTTTTTAAAGGCACAATAAACACTACATAAATGCTAGATAGAATGATACATTCAAAGAAAAGATTAGTCTGAGAATAACATGTAGATTTATTTTTTAAAGTTTCATTAGCTGTTTAAATATAGACAAAATAAGTGTAAAGTTTAAGTGTCTAATAAAACAATGGGAGTTGCCATTTTGTAACATAGGTTGCATTCTCTCCTGTGGCCAATTAGGGACAGTTATAAATAGGTCACTAGAGTGTGCAGCCAATGGTTATGTGAAATATAACAGTGGTCTGCACTTCCATTTCTAACAGGAACTGAAAAGCTCACAATTTCAGAATGGAATTTCAGGAAAAGGGGACAAAATAAATAATTAAAGTATATTGCAAATTTGGCTTATATATACAATTTATAATTTTATATTACCATATCAAAGTGTTTAATGTCCCTTTAATTAATTAGTGATATTAAATACAAAATAATGAATCCTTAGTGCCTCCATGCAGCAAGCTCTTGGTAAGGAAGATTACAGGGATGATCTAGGGCACAAATGTTAGGAAATGTTTCCTGATTGATTGCACTGGAGAAGAGAAGTGGAAAGGATGGCCTAAGCAAACTGTTGCTGACACATGATAGCTCTCCCATTGATATTTTAATGAGCACACACATTATCACATATACTAGTGAAAGTTAGTAACTATAATATAACATGGATATGAATGCTAAGGAAATAGTTAATACTAATGACATTAACAGTGAATCAAGCAGCAATTTACTTCTAAACCTTAACAAAGTGCTTAAAGGGGTTGGAGCTGCAAGGGGTTAATTACAACAGTAACACAGTTATCTATTCAGTTTTACTGTTTTAGTTTATTATAATAGCCATTAGCCACATGCTGGGAGCTATTCACCCTGCCTTACTAATCATATCTTAATCAACAACTTGTAATACCTAATGGAGTCTTATTGATTGTGCAAAATAACCTGCTGTCCATTAACAAATTACACTTCGGTTTTACTGTAGGTTTAACATGCTTTACCATTAGCTGATGGCAACGAAATGGCTGACAAATGCAAGGTCATTTGATAACATTTAAGGTTTTTTATAATTTCTATATACAGATTGCTTTTTGTAATTTAGGGGTTTAGGTGTTGGGTGGAATATTTGGGAAGGAAATCACAAAGGGAATTAGTTGTTTTACTATTGTTTGAGCAACTGGACTCAGCATTTCTGAACATAACTTACTGGTCACAAACAATTCATATGGATATGGATCATAACGATCATTTACAAATTACAAGTAACTTAGAACTTAGCCAATGAATATAATTATATACACGACTACAGTTACACACAGACACAGATAAGTTTAATTTTGATTTGTGTCGTGATGATCACTGTGTCTTAAAAAATACAATCAATTTACAGTCAACATTTCATCTGGATCGTTAGCTTGTTTGATCACAATGTGATCAAACAAGATAACGATCCAGATGAAATGTTGACTTGACTTTCACACTGCAGCCGCAGAATAGATCATTCTATTTTTGCGCCAGTAGTAAGTAGTACAGTAGTAGAAGTCAGACTCAGAATTAGTGCTACTGCAACATACAGGGCCAGAGCCAGTACCGTAATAAATATAAATAATCACTAGTCTCAGAGTCAGTCAGTCAGAAATTATGTTGTTATATCTGTGCCTCACACGGTCACTCTCAGTCTCTGACCGACCGTCGTCATCACCTCACCGTCCAGTCCACCAGCCCCAGGCACCACCGCACCTACCTTGTGATGTGTTATCAGTACAGTAGTAGACACTGACAGTTAAACACACCGGGGTCACCGGTCACGGCGTCAACAACTCGACTCAGACTTCACTAGGGACGACACTGACTGACTAATCAGAGTGGAAGACACTGACTGATGAGAGTGAGCACTACTTGCCTCCTGATCGATGACTGTTTGCCTTTATGCCTCTGAATGCAGTGAATGTTTAAGGTAGGTTAGTGTCCCGGTCAGAATTCCACTGCACACGTCACGTCAGTCTGTAATGAGAGAGAGCTCACCAACACGTGACTGCTCATCTCAGTCCGCGACTCTGCACCAGTGTCGGCTCAGCGGCAGCGCCCATTCTCCTACATAAGAGAGCTGGGCGCTGATTGGCTCCGACTCCTCCGAGGCGCTTAGAGAGCAGCCTCTATGGGAGCGATAACAGCGGTATAGCCATTGGCTGGAACAGAGACTTCAGCGCATTAAGCGCCACTGGGGGCAGTCTAGTAGCAGCTGCTTATACGATGACATCCATAATATTGCGCAAACTAGGGGAGGCGAGCTGAACGGCTCACACACAGCCTCTCCTTCTTTGCGCAATTAGGCAGCCTTTGAGCCTTATTGTGAAAAATGTTGGCCGAGTCATGATTGGCGGGGGATGGGGGGTTAGGGGGGTACATTTAATGTACAAAAAAATATAAAAACTTTTTTTTAAATTTAATTAAAGTCTTTAAAAAGTGTAATTACACAGAGAGGACAGGTGAGGCGCTGCCTCACCTGCCTCCTATGACTGCACGTCACTGGATACATTTACTAAATAAACAGTAAGTAGAAACACACATATACTGTAGATAGAATGAATAGCATTTTTTTTTTTTAATTGATTGAGAAAATTAACTTTTGTAACGTTGTTGCCAATTGCTCATTAAATGCATCTGTATGAAAGGTTTTACACAAATCATAATATGTTTTATTATTTTAAAAAGCTTAAAAAATAAAATGAGACATACAGTTTACAAACAGCAGTGGGAGATTTGCTTATCAGCCAGGAATCAGGCCTTAGATCACTGTTGTACTCATGCACATTCTGTTAGCTTCATAATCAAAAGGTACAGATTTACCTTAAAGGGACATTAATAAACTTCCATAGTTCAGATAGAGTGTATATTTTTACAGTCTTTTCAGTTTACTTCTATTATTGAATTTCCTTGGTTCTCTTGCTAAGCTTTGCTGAAAAAATATACCTAGGTAGGCTCAGGAGCAGGAATAATGTACAGAAAGCTACCTAGTGGCTACACACATTTGCCTCTTGTCATTGGTTTATCAGATGTGTGTAGCTAATTTCCAGGAGTGTTGCTCTGTATTTCATCCTTTTGCAGGAGGCTGCAAGAAAGCACCAGTGCAATAATAAAATTATGTAGCACATTAGAGCATTTTCTTTCTCTCTCTTTTTTTTCTATGTTTTATATTCTATGGGGCCGATTTATCAAGACGTCAATCAGCCGCAATGCATCTGTTTCCACACAAGCCTTCAGGCTCGCTGGAAATAGGAGTTAAGAAGCAGTGGTCTTAAGACTGCTGCTCCTTAACTCGTCCGTCATCTCTGAGCCGACAGACAACAATCAGCCTTATCGGATACGATTGGGTTGCTGGACACACCAGGCATTGCACAAGCATTTCACAAGAAATGCTTGTGCAATGATAAATGCCGACAGCGTAAGCTGCTGGCGTTTATCGATGTGCAGCAGACATGATCTGCTGTACAATGGTAAATTGGCCCCTTAAAGGGACAGTCTACCATATAATTGTTATTGTTTTAAAAGATAGATAATCCCTTTATTACCCATTCCCCAGTTTTGCATAACCAACACTGTTATATTAATATACTTTTTACCTCTGTGATTACCTTGTATCTAGGAACCTTCTTCCAGCCCCCTAATCACATGACTGTGACTGTTTATTATCTATTGTCTTAAATTTAGCATTGTGTTGTGCTAGATCTTAAATAACTTTCTGTGCCTGAACACAGTGTTATCTATATGGCCCATGTGTACTTTCTGTCTCTTTGTGTTGAAAAGAGATTTAAAAACCATGTGATAAGAGGCAGCCCTCAAAGACTTAGAAATTAGCATATGAGCCTAAATATGTTTAGTTTAAACTAAGAATACCAAGAGAAAAAAGCTAATTTGATGATAAAAGTACATTGGAAAGTTGATTAAAATTAAAAGTCCTATCTGAATAATGAAAGTTTAATTTATACTAGACTGTCCCTTTAAACTTGATGATGAATTGCAAAATCTTATGGTTAGAGATTAAACTAAGTTGTGTATGATTTTACCCTGTAGTTT
This sequence comes from Bombina bombina, assembly GCF_027579735.1. Lineage (NCBI taxonomy): Eukaryota > Metazoa > Chordata > Amphibia > Anura > Bombinatoridae > Bombina > Bombina bombina. The sequence goes on along the minus strand of NC_069499.1, from coordinate 399,517,453 downwards.
TTGGTTAACCAAAGTAAATTTTGATACAAAAAAAAAAAATGCAAATCTGTTCCTAAGCTCAGTTGGTAAATGCCCTAACTACAAAAAAGCCTGTTTAAAAGATCCAAGGTCACAGGTTCAAATCCCGGTAGGGCCGACTCAGCCCTTCATCCTTCCGAGGTTGATAAAATGAGTACCATTAAATAATTGGGTAATAATAACAACTATTACTATTCAGCTGCCGATTTGGTTAATTCTGAGAGCGAGCACTGAAAAAGCGCCCCACTGGGAGAAAGGCGCTATATAAATACTAGTTATTATATTATTAATGTTACTTTTACATTTTATTTCATGCAAAAAAAAAAAAACTGTTAACATGGTTAAATGGTGCTGTCTGTTTAACTGTAAAGCTATAGAGACAAAATTCCCTCACAACAAAAAAGTCATTCAGTTTTGTTATGAAAAAAAAAAAATAAAGTTCCTCAAAGGGTTGATAAGACATAGTGGCCTTTTATTAGAAATCTAGATCAGGTCAAATCAGAGCAATTTAGCAAGGTGAGAGATGCAGGTTCAAACCTCAGATCAGATAAAACAAAGTAGTTCTGATTTACCAGCATCACTGTAAACTGCATGTAACCTACTGATAAACACATATCAAAACCATGCTTGTAGCACTCCTGAAGAATCAGAATATATATATATATATATATATATATATATATATATATATATATATATACAGTATATATATATATATATATATATATATATATATATATATTACTATTAAAGACAGATCTGTAGCATTGTTTTTCATTTTTAGATACTGTATTCAGCATTCAGTAAGCTTGCCATTTCTGTCTGGGGTTTCCTCCAAAGTCATGTCACGGTACCATGGTAACCAGGGCTGCACATACAGACATGCTCATGTCTCAGTGTGTGAGTTAAATGCAAACACCCACTATCCGTGCTCTGGATTTCACATCAAGTTCTTTTGCTAACAGAGGGGGGGAAAAAGATTTGTAAAATGATAAAAAAAAAACAGCTTTGAAGAGAAATATGTTGAGGCGAGTCCTGCCCTGAAACCATCACTTTAAAACATACACATGGTAAACAGTCACTGCAAATAAGAGGGGGGAGGGTGCAGATTGCTGGCTACTACTCTTACATAAAGACTGTTTTTCATTAACCATTTTCCATTCATGCAGAAAATCTACAATATTTATATATCTGCCTTCAGTTAAAATTTACCTCAGCAACAGCTAAGGTTATTTCTCTTTAAAGAGTTAGAAACATTTTTAAAGAAAAAACATATCAGCTCTATGAAGTGCACTATTTAATATGTTACTTTTTGTGTGAAAAAAGGTAACAAGCTGCTTATTTTGACTTTTAAACTGACAGGAAGTGCATGTCTGTGCATGTCTCATCCCTAGGGATAAACTACTCACTGGTTGATAGGAACAACCCCACAGTTCTATTGGACAACAGTGACACACCCAAAAAGCAGCAACCCCCCCCCCCCCCAACAAAAAATATTCTTTGCAATGGTACAGCCTTAAAAAAGTTATACATTTTTAAAATTCCATTTGTTAATGCAACAATGGAAAAGCTTAATTTATACTGGCACATAGTAATTAAAAAATAATTGATCTGCTTCTCAGTGGTTAAACACATAGGACAGACAGAAGTAAAAAAAAAAAAAATACAATGTTCTAATGAATGCATGCAGTTTATTTTTATGCCCCTTTAATAACAATATTTTTGGCATGTTTAAAGTGATTGTAAATTTTTGTAGTTCAGATTAAACATACTTGCTCACAATGTTGTTAATACTTAAACCGCATTAATATAAATAAAATAAAACATAGCAATATAATTTTATTCAATCTTTTACTTATCTACGTTGGAAGCACTCAACTCCTCCCAACCGTCTTCTTCCTGGTTTGCTGCCCGATATCCTATCCCTCATTATACTATTTCACGCCTACTGCGTGACGTTTGTTTGAAGCTCGTTCACGAGCAGGGCCGACATTTGCGCATGAGATAAAACAATTCTGTAGAAAACGTGCATGCGTATAGCGACCAAAACTGGGTAAAGCACTGCTCCTCAGTTCACATTGAGTATGCAACGTCATCGGGTAGCTCACGCATGCGCTTTTAAACAAAGTGACGTGACGAACAACGATCCTGACGCCCCGGGGAAGAAAATAACAAGCAGACAGAGAAGTGTCAATCAACAACAAAGAGTGGGACCAAAAATGCAGGCGGAGGAATCGGCGGAAATAATTATTAGTAAAATTAGATATATTAACTTTAATTTACATATTGCGAAAATATGATGAATGAAACTAGGGTTTATTTGTGCCATTATATACTTTGATGTTGAGATGTTTGGTTGACTTTACATGCACTTTAAGTTTTTATTTTTTAACAATATTTCAACCATCTTATGTTCAATATTTATATTAAAACATTTCAATAAAATAAACAAACAAAGCTAAAAGTAAGATGTAATAAGGGAGAATAAATACAGAGAGAGAGAGAGAGAGATTGATAGATATTATAATACAGGGCTCGATTATAAAAGATAGATCGTATCATGACCATTAATCTTTAAAGTGAATAAAAACTTTAATGAATTAAAGGCCAGTATCAAATAATACTCTTAAAAACAGGGGCACTTTAATTCATTAAAGTTTACAAAGATGCTTATTTTTAAAAATACTTTGAGTTATGCTAAACATAACACTGATTCTCTGCCCGCAGCTCCGGCTTTCATTAGCATATAGAAAACGATTCCGGCTTCCTCCAATCGTTGTGATGCCCCAAGATCTGGACGCCGAAGGGGGCACACAACAATTGGAGAAAGCCGGATTCTTGATCATTATGCTAAAGAAAGCAGAAGCTGCGGGCGGAGGATCGGCGTTATGTTTACCATAACGCAAAGGTAAGTATTTTTAAAAATAAGCATCTTTGTAAACTTTAATGAATTAAAGTGACCCTGTTTTTAAGAGTATTATTGATACTGGCTTTTTAATACATTAAAGTTTACCTTCACTTTAAATGTCATTATTCTAGATTTATCTGTATAAACACAGATTCTTAACAATGTGTAGCTTGTGTTTCTATATTATATCAGGGCCCTAAATCCCAATGCATGTATTAGCGCCTACATTATCTATAAAATATATGAGATTTTTTTGGACAAACCTGACTACAGTAAAGTTACTAGAAGGAACATGTTTTAATTAAGATCTGACATTTTTGTTCAGGAGTTGATAAATTAATTTGAATCTTAGGCGATAAGAGAGAATGCAGTTGATTCGGGAATACATTTTAGGCGCCTGGGGATATAAAGTTGTAATCAAAATCAACTGTAAAACAAACAAAAACAAATACAAATTACAGGCCCCAGTTATTTAAAATCAAAACAGCAGAAATGAAAGGAGTATGTACAATACTGGGTTGCATTGTTTCACACCTCAAGCAAGAGTATTGTCAGGAATTAAAATTTTAAAAGCACACAAAGCTTGTTTCAGCCACGCTATCCGCACTTAATCATGTTAAAGTTCTTTTGTGGAATAAAAATGAACTAACAAATTTGTACGCTACTGTACCACAAATAGCATAAAGTACCTGGAATAAATCGTTACATAAAACAAAAAATAAATCCTATAGTGTGATATTGGTACCCCAATGAATGGTTTGTAGCAGTGGTGCTGCTCACTCAAGATCTTCAATAGCTATAAGATTAGCGCCCAAATGATTATTAAACGGAAGGTTCTATCAGGGCTTCCAGTTCATTATAAAACAAAATAAGTGAAAACAATATATAGGTCAACACAATCACTGATATGTCTGTATTATTTTTAACTTATATTGAACTTATATTGAAGCTCCAACTTGTGTAAATAGCACTGCTAGCAACCAGTGATAACTTGATAGTAAACGTGAAGTAAATAGATACAAGGCAGCGGCACACGCAGATAAAGTATCTACATGTGTTTTGTGGTTCCAGTACTTCATTACAGCACCCCACAACAACATTTACAGATAACTGTGGCATTAAGATACATGGCATTCTTTATGGTTTTAACACATATTGACAAGCTCTAACGTATTATTCACATGAACTTCCTATTGGCGTACAACACGCATCCATATGTGTGAATAATGGCTCACATTTACTGGTTGCATTACTTCTTTGAATAAGCATGGCCATACCTGTATGGTGTGACCCATGAGGCTGAGTATTGGAGCAAAATATGCACAAACTCAAAAATATGTATGGAAGAGAGATGTATGGAAAAAACTCCAAAACTAATTAGGACCCAGGATTAGGGTTGTACAAGCCCTGGCTCTCTGGCTTTGCAGTCCTTGACCATTGTCAGGTCAAAGTGCCATAACCAGGGGGGCGGAGCCAACTACCGATGCACCAAGACGTGCTAATACAGAGCTCCTGAAATTGATTTATCTAAACCTTGATTTTTGGCGTTTTAGGTGCCTATATACCTTTTCTCTACACTAGCCTTAGGATGGAGGAACCTTCTATGTATTTTGTCTCACTCCTGGAGGATCTGCTCGATAGGGCTGATAATCAGTTTTGCAGCCTGAGGCTCACTATTGTGGGGATGCATAACAAAGATGGCGCTCCTTCCCACTCTAATTGCGACCCCCACGCGGCAAGCCAGACGGACAGCACATCGCCTACTCAACATGCTCCTAAACGAGCGCAGGAGGGGCAGTACAGTTGGGACTCAAGCAGCACTCTCCCTGGATCTACAAATAACAACCCGATGCAGCCAAACTCAGCTGACCTACCCCGCATCACCACCGCTACACCGAGAGCAGCGAGACCTTTCCAGTTCACCACGGGGCTACACCCCCAGCTCTCTTTCCCTCCTAACCCGGGCTCAGAAGTAACTCGCAACGCTGGCATGCTTAAGATTCAGGTGGAGGCAGGAGACTCCTATCAGCAACTAGCGAGGAGCACACATATGCCACTTAAAGTACTTGCCGCTATGCAGGAGGAAGCATGGGGAGCAGAACAAGTACAGAATGCATATCTATGCAAGAGCCAGGGTGACACCTTCACTGGGGCTTTTTCTCCCGACAAGATCTTACAGACACTAATTAACTTTTTCTGCCGGCTCCTCTGAAACCAGCTCTCTAGATCGGCTGTCACGACGCAGATCCTTTCCCTTTACCCAGACCGGTCCTGATCAACTGTGTAGCAGAGGCAATGGTTAGTTCTGCCTGGCGTCTTGGTGTTTCTTTACCTACCGTTCTCTTCCTTAAAAGGTTCTAATTCTATCCACGCTGCAATCTAAATGAAGACTTTAATGTCTGAGGACAAAGACTGCAGACTTTGGCGGTTTTATGTAGTGTTGATTTGTAGACAACTTAGATAATAATTTTATGCAGTCATATACCTTACAACTTGTTAACAGACGCAGGTGAAAGATCTACCATTTTTATATTACCAAATAATGCTCAGAAGTTCAAGGACATGCTTTCTATCTCCCGCAGTCTTTTCTGATTGATGGCTCAGCTAGAGGTCTATATGCGGTGCCCTAATTTGTCATGCTGTATGCTGTTAAATATTTTTCTCTATTAACATGGCACTACATTTTAAGTATTTTAGTTTAAAGAATCGTTCGCTAATATATGCCACATACTTCTATATGTTCAATGTGATTTCGTCATGTGACTTAAAGTTCAAGCTGTTTATTTGTATACACACTCCTGCTTGTATGATCTCTTAAGAATGTCTACAGGGGACATATTTGAAAGTATGCAAAAGAGTACATTGCTGAATTCCTAGTCCCAGATTACTATAACTACTTCTAGTATTGAGCAGTTCTAATGGTTTTATAAGGTTCTGCAATGTAAACTCTTTATAATATGTTAACTATTTAATGCTAATCTATGCTCTTTCATTTGACACACTTGTGTTCATACAGGATATCATTACTTTTTACAACTAAATGGGGGCACTCCCTAGTTAATATTTTTTACTCTTAATTGCTATAATTTTAGAGTGCTTAGATGAGGTGCATGTTCTTATGATGTGCTGTATATGGTCTTACGGGAAGTACAGTGAATTATATCTGAAAGATTGGTCTGAACCGTAATTCCCCTGTTCAAGTACAGATTTATAGTACTCAGACCAGATCCTAACAAATCTCCGTTTAGATAATTGCATATAGTACTATACTGCATACTTTTTAATGGGCTACTCTATACTTACATTAACGTTGAGCAGTTTCAGGAGCCCACATCCCCTTAACGCCTACTCCTTCCCAAAAGGTACACAACCTCTACACATAACAGAGATACCAGCTGTGCACGTTCAGCTGCCATACGAGATGCGATCAATGTCTGCGCTGCAGGAGGGTGCTCTGTATCTCCCGACTATCACACAATATACAAGACGGATCCGACAAGGTGTGGGGTAGAATAGCGAACTCTGTCCATGTGAGATATGGGACACGTAGATGGGGGCTAACAGCTTATGATAAGCTAAACTTGATGAATAACTCTGCTAGCTCCGGTTAATCCCTATCACAAGTACTTATATTTAAGTTCCTTTGTACTACACTGCCTGAATGTGGGGAAAGACTTTACATACCTTTTGTTGACTTTTTGGTTACCATATCCCCACAACACAATGTTAATGTTGTCATACTTGTACTGCCTTATATGATGTTCACTAAGCTCCGGTTGTGACCATTTGGCCACCTTACTGCTAGTTCCCCCTCTCCCAGTCAGGTCAGCATTCGCTACAAATAGCTAGGAATGAGGTTTTATTTATGATATGTTTCACAATCATATCTCACACTTAGTGCTGTCCATAGATAGAGCAGAGTTAGAAGGCAAAATGATAATTTTCTTTACTCTATTGTGCTTTTTTTTTATCGTATTCAAAGTTATGATATATTCTGAAGCATGACTTATATGATTGTTCCTCACAGAGTCTTAAATCCCACATACCCTCTTGTTTTATGTATTGGATGTTGTATTCCTGTATATTTTACCATAGAGATTTCTTTGTATCTACTAGAGGAACCTAACTGTCTATAATCCAGGCACCTAAGTCTGCTGATTTCTACTACTTGTTTATAGTAACAAACCTAACCCAGTGCCTCTAGTTCCTAGGTACAGATAGTATATAGTAACAGGTATTATACGGTGCCCTTTAGTATCTAAGTACATCTTGGGTATAGTAACAAGTCTTATACTGAGCCTTTAAGTATATAGGCACAGCTTGTATATAGCAACAAGTATCATACATTGCCCTCTCAGATATAGGTACAGTTTGTACATAGTATTAAGTATCCTACAGGGCTTAAATGAAACTATATATTTGTGTATCCAAGCTTACGGTGTGCAGCCTTACACGGCATGTTATCTTTGAACTAATTATACTATGTTTATGCTTTATTATATTAATACTAAATTGCTGGTCTCTGGTGGGCTCCTCCCCTCCCTTTCCCGCCGGTACTGGTTGCCTGCGGGTCATACCCCTATGCCTTTCTCCCACATCACCTATAGTTGGTAACTCCCTAGGAGAGGGGCTCACCTGGAAATCTCTTATGTTCCATGCGCACTAATGTCCCCCTCCCCAATTAATAATGCCGGGAGCTACCCCTATCCATTTTATAGAGAGTCAATCCCTAGTCTGGGTCATGATACAGTTGTGTTATGTGTCTAATTCTACTCCAGTTTTCATGTCCGTGTGCTGAGATTCACTCTGGTATATAAAGCATTGCTCCCAGGTTATAATGAGACTAATGAAAGCTCACCACTATATCCCTTTAATTAAGTATTCCAATTTATACTCTGTCTAGGTATTCTTAGGAGTGTACTTTGCAATTAAAACTAGTGCTTACTTAAAGTCCCGATAACAGTTAGTTCAAGATTGACGTCACGACTGGCTCCGCCCTCCACCCCCCCCCCTTATTACATATCGAGCGGCTCTTGCCCGCTGCATCCCTCCCCCTCCCCTTTACACTATAAGGCTAATTCCTCCCCTGGCCCTAATTGTATCTGAGTGGACACTTTAATTTGCCTCCTATATGGCCTAGGGAGGACTATTTTTGTTTTATTGTTATTACTTTTATTATAAAACTGGAGTCTTATTGTTAATTGCCCAAATTTTATAACATTACATGTGCTGTTTGGATACATTACACCCTTACTGTAGGGTTTTGTTTGTAACACTTATCCAATAATATTGTAATTGCACTTTTTTGTGAATGCTTTGGGGCATAACCTTGGTTGTATCTGTTTATGACTTCAATAAAAAATATATTTAAAAAAAAAAAATTGCCATAACCAGTTTACTAAAGAAGTAGTGGTCTAAAAACACTTACAAATTGGCCTACTTTAAAACCTAAGCGTATAAGGAATATGAATCACAGCAAGTTTTCACCATAAGGTCTATTGGTTTCTTTTTTTGTTTTTAAGCTTACCGCAGGGTCATAACTAGAAATCACTGGGCCCCAGGGCAAAAGCTGTTGAAAGGCCTCTCATTTCAATAGCCCCCTTTCTGGCCACTTGCAATAAACAGAGGTTGAGACAGCAGCCACATATGAGCAAGAGGAGCTACTTCTATGTCATTGTGAGTCACTTTTTTTCTCTTTTAGTCCATGGCAGAGGATATCCACTTGCATAGGCTTTCTGTACAAGTATGGTGGTGGCCTTCTTGGAAACCCGGTCACTATATTTGTAAAGGCAAATCTGTACACTTTCTGTACACTCTGAGCCGGATATTTAAATATCTTAAAGTAAACATAAGGTTTGTTTTGCTATGGATATAGGGCATTGTAGTGCATTTGTTTATTTGCTTGTAATGTTTAAAAATAGTTAATAAAGTATTCATATGACCCAATCTTGTGCTCGTTTAACGTTTGACCTTCCACTTCTCCTAAGACGGCCAATCAGATGCAGTGGAGAGCAGTTTGCATGTACAAAGTAATAGTAACTGTTTACTTCAGTGTCACAGTGGGATTACGCTCTGGTTTAAGTGTACAAGGTGGATTGAATGGCACCTGTCTTCTGTGTTTCTTCAGCCTGCTGCAGCCGCCTAAGTAGGTAAAACAGTGGGTGCAACTGTATATTAAAGGGACATGAAACCCAAACATTTTCTTTCATGATTCAGATAGAGAATACAATTTTAAACAACTTTCTAATTTACTTCTATTATCTAATCTGTTTTATTCTCTTGGTATGCTTTGTTGAATGAGCAGCAATGCACTACTGGTTTCTAACTGAACACATGGGTGAGCCAATGACAATCAGTTTATATATTCAGCCACCAATCAACAGCTAGAACCAAGTTCTGCTGCACATGAACTTGCCTAGATACACATTTCAGCAAAAGATAACAAGATAAAGAAGCACATTAAATAATAGAAGTAAATTGGAAAGTTGTTTGAAATTGTATTCTCTATCTGAATCATGAAAGAACATTTTTGGGTTTCATGTCCCTTTAACTCTGTATATAAAAGCTTACACTAGACCTGCGCAAGGTCCAAAAAAAATGTTTTGTACATAAAATTAATTTTGGATTTTTTTCAAATGTTCAGTGTGGGCCCGAATTTCATCCATTCAGGTATTTGGGTCGGATGAATATTGGATTCAGATTCATTACTGTTATTTCCAATGTGAACAGCTAATATAGAAAATGAATATTAACAAAAATCTTACACAATTAAAAGAACATATTTGTCAATGTTAAAAGAACATACAACTCCTGTATGACTAAAGTCCAGCATTTAGTGCCTGACCAGCTGTCCCTAACATTAGTCATTAGTAATACTATGGTAGGATTAGACAGAGGACAATGGGCAAAGAAATGATCAGACCCCCTGTACATCATTACAAACAAAGAAGCTTATTAACCAAACAAGATAACTCCTCCCTCCCACTTCCTGTACCTTTTTTTGGTGCCAAGCAGCATAAACAAATGAACTAAATGATTTTGTCAAACAATAATTAGTTTTTCATCTGTTTTGGCTAATAATGTATTCGGCTATTCGTATATCAAACAACTCGACGAATCAGGAAAATTTGGACAAATTTGCATTTGTTTAAAGTCCGAATGCACAGATTACACAGCTATATCAACTGATTTTTTTAAAGTAATAGTAAGTGCCTGTTTGTGATAAGATTGCTGAATATCTGAAAAACTCACAGGACAGGTCACAGCCCACAAGCATAAAAAAACTTTTTTAAACACAAAAAAGTCAGTTTTTTTAAATAACAAAAAAAATGCTCCTTAGAATGTCTTTTTTATATGCAACAAACAGAATAAATGACTTTAATATATATTTAAGCATAGCATTTTTCTTCAGAATTAAAAATGATATTAAAAAACAAACAAGCAAATGGCAGATCCATTTTCATTCCTAACAACTTTCTTAAAAGGAAAATGTAATACTGGGAAAAGGAAGCAGCTTTTGAGTCCTGGGGGACAAACGTGAGGCTGAGGGGTGGGATCAAGCAGACATGGCGGAGGTAGGTCAGTCAACCAGAGGGTGTAAAGAGACAGCACACTCATTATTAATCCAACGTAAATATATCTTTTTATTTATTTCATGAAAATACAACAATTCTTATATGCATTACATTTTTTCTTTGGTTTTGCTGTTTGCTGGAGAGTAAATCCTGTAACCTAAGTATGCTGCATAATGTGTCAGATTGCCTAGCCCAGCTACATACTATACACATATCTATGTATTTATAGGAAGGTGATACAGAGGGACTGGCCTCACAAGACTGGATGATACCACAAACTGCAGAACAACAGGGAACCATGGAATTTGCAATACTTTGTTTTATATCAGTAAATCTGATTGATCTGACTACACAAGAAAAACACTCATTAAAATATCTATCATACTATCATATTACATTGAATGCATCACTTGTAGTACATAATCTTCCCTGTAAATATATTTAAAACAAATCCTACAAATTAATGTGACTGTATTCCAGTTCCCATGCCAATGTCTCTTTAACACATTGTATGTCATATAATAGTTTATGTATCTCATAAAACATAACTGTCAAAATAAGTATCTACATGTACATAAAAATATTATTTTATTTTAACATGTACTGTACAGTGCTTTCTTCTAAATCTGATGAGCAGATGTGAAATTAAGCAATGAGGTACATGTAAGGGTGTGACTCCCATCTTCATAGAATTAAGCAAACACAGCCAAATACAAACTGCAACACAAATCCCTTTTGCTTTCAAAATTATCTGTGGAAACAACATCTCAATCAAGAATGTATTAACTCTTCACAGCTATTATTTTTAAATACTCATATAGATATTTAGTAAAGATGATTTCCCCATTTTTGCAACGTGCCAAATGGTTCTGCTATATCCCAACAAATTAAAGGGTCAGAAAAATATTTTTTTTATTGAACGCACACATGCCCATACACAAATGCACACACACATGCCCATACACAAATGCACACACACATGCCCATACACAAATGCACACACACATGCCCATACACAAATGCACACACACATGCCCATACACAAATGCACACACACATGCCCATACACAAATACACACACACATGCCCATACACAAATGCACACACACATGCATATATACATTTATGGATTTATTTGAATTGTTTATTTGATGAATTAACCTATTTTTCGGCTCTTGGGAAGGCTCTACCAATACCATTGATAGAAATTTCTCAATCAGCTACTAAGACATAAGAACAGAGAATAAACAGCTTTTCCTTGAACATTTTCATACATAAACGAACAAAAAATCATTCATATGGCATTGTAAAATGAATACTTTCCATGTAATTTTAGATTTTTTTTAAAAAAAGCACAGGTCTAATTTTTATTTTTGTGAAATGAAACACATAAGTGAGCGTTTAAAGTACTTTTTATTATGTAGGGGAAGGAGTTTTTTGTATATGATGCATTATGTGTTTACTTATATATAAGCTACTAAATGTATTTTCATTGGGCAGCTTCAAATAAGTTCTGACCTACTCTGTTCTTTAGTAGAATGACCACAACTATAATAATGGTGTCTGCAGAAGGCCATGCCCGGACTGTACAAGCTCAGCTGCTTCTCTGATCCATGTTTCCCACCTGAGAACCGCTGTGCTTCTGCCTCATGCTTGTAATAAAACTATTTTATTCAGAGAGAAGCCTTCAGCAAAGAGCATTTGTATTTGTTGTGTCCCTTACCATTTCACCAAACCAGACAAAGCTGAGCTGCTTGATGGGCCACCCCTGCACTCGAGCCCCGGTGCCATTACACTGGCTGCACCACTAGTAGGTCTGCCCCTGCAGAAGGCAGCACAATATAAAACTAGTACAAAGCAACACAACCTATACAAGTATAGGAAAATAGCACAAGCATTGCATTCCTTAAAGAGACATGAAACTCAAAATATTTATTTTATTATTCATATAGAGCACACAATTTAACCCCTTAATGACCACAGCACTTTTCCATTTTCTGTCCGTTTGGGACCAAGGCTATTTTTACATTTTTGGGGTGTTTGTGTTTAGCTGTAATTTTCTTCTTACTCATTTACTGTACCCACACATATTATATACCGTTTTTCTCGCCATTAAATGGACTTTCTAAAGATACCATTATTTTCATCATATCATATAATTTACAATAAAAAAATGATAAAATATGAGGAAAAATGGAAAAAAACACACTTTTTCTAACTTTGACCCCCAAAATCTGTTACATATCTAAAACCACCAAAAAACACCCATGCTAAATAGTTTCTAAATTTTGTCCTGAGTTTAGAAATACCCAATGTTTACATGTTCTTTGCTTTTTTTGCAAGTTATAGGGCCATAAATACAAGTAGCACTTTGCTATTTCCAAACCATTTTTCTTCCAAAATTAGCGCTAGTTACATTAGAACACTAATATCTTTCAGGAATCCCTGAATATCCCTTGACATGTATATATATTTTTTTAGTAGACATCCCAAAGTATTGATCTAGGCCAATTTTGGTATATTTCATACCACCATTTCACCGCCAAATGCGATCAAATACAAAAAATCGTTCACTTTTTCACAAATTTTTTCACAAACTTTCGGTTTCTCACTGAAATTATTTACAAACAACTTGTGCAATTATGGCATAAATGGTTGTAAATTCTTCTCTGGGATCCCCTTTGTTCAGAAATAGCAGACATATATGGCTTTGGCGTTGCTTTTTGGTAATTAGAAGGCCGCTAAATGCCACTGCGCACCACAAGCGTATTATGCCCAGCAGTTAAGGGGTTAATTAGGGAGCTTTTAGGGAGCTTGTAGGGTTAATTTTAGCTTTAGTGTAGTGTAGTAGACAACCCCAAGTATTGATCTAGGCACATTTTGGTATATATCATGCCACCATTTCACCGCCAAATGCGATCAAATTAAAAAAAACGTAAATTTTTTCACAATTTTAGGTTTCTCACTGAAATCATTTACAAACAGCTTGTGCAATTATGGCACAAATGGTTGTAAATGCTTGTCTGGGATCCCCTTTGTTCAGAAATAGCAGACATATATGACTTTGGCGTTGCTTTCTGGTAATTAGAAGGCCGCTAAATCCTGCTGCGCCTCACACATGTATTATGGCTAGCAGTGAAGGGGTTAATTAGGGAGTTTGTAGGGAGCTTGCAGGGTTAATTTTAGCTTTAGTGTAGAGATCAGCCTCCCATCTGACACATCCCACCCCCTGATCCCTCCCAAACAGCTCCCTTCCCTCCCCCACCCCACAATTGTCCCCGCCATCTTAATTACTGGCAGAAAGTCTGCCAGTACTAAAATAAAAGGGTTTTAAAAAAAATAAAAAAAATTGTTTTTAGCATATTTACATATGCTACTGTGTAGGATCCCCCCCTTAGCCCCCAACCTCCCTGATCCCCCCCAAAACCGCTCTCTAACCCTCCCCTCTGCCTTATTGGGGGCAGCTGTCTGCCAGTACCCAGTTTGCAATAAAAAGTGCTTTTTTGTTTATCTTTTTTTTTCTGTAGTGTAGCTTCCCCAACCCCCCCCCCCCCCCCCACAGACAAACCCCCACCACCTTGCTGATCGTATTTATTTATTTTTACATTTTTGACTTTTTATTTTCAGCATTTTCTGTAGTGTAGCGGCTCCCACCCGCTCCCTCCCCGTGCACGCGCCCGCCCCCACCCTCCCATATCGAGGCATCACTGCAATAACCGGAAAGCAGCTGGAAGCGAGCAGGATCGCTTCCAGCTGCTTTCCACACTGAGGACGTGAAGGGTACGTTCTCAGGCGTTAACTGCCTTTTTTCTGAGGACGTACCCTGCACGTCCTCAGTCGTTAAGGGGTTAAACAACTTTTTAATTTACTTCTATTAACAATTTTGCTTCATTCTCTTTCTTTCTTTCTCTCTGTCTCTCTCTCTCTATCTCTCTTTTTCTCTCTTTCTCTTTCTCTCTCTCTCTCTCTCTCTCTCTATATATATATATATATTAATGACTCTGTCGTTCTAGGGGTATAACGCGGACGCTGTGCTCCGCACTTGTTCGGATTATGAAATTTGTCTTGAAGAAGGCCTAATGAAAGGCCGAAACGTCGACAATACACTTATGTTGGAACTACAATAAATGATTACTTAATGTATGGAGTCCTGTGAGTGCCCTCCTTCCCTACTAGTATTCTATAACACTTAAGGATTGCACCCGGGCACTGGAAACATTGATGTGGATGGAGTGCTAGGCCACCGGCTACCACTTATATATATATATATATATATATATATATATATATATATGCAGTCGCCAATCACCAGCTGGCTCCAAGTAGTGCATTACTGCTCGTCAGCCTATCAAGGTATTACCTTCAATAAAAGATACAAAGAGAGCAAAGCCAATTAGATGGTTGAAGTAAATTGGAAAGTTGCTTAAAACTGTATGCTCTATCAGAATCATTAAAGTTTAATTTTAAGTCCCTTTAAAGCGCAAAACCACTTCTTTTATTTTCTACTGGCACAAGCATATGATGGCAGCTGTCCAAAATTACAAAGTGTTTAAAATTATACTATTTAGTAGACCATCTTGTGCTAAATGCGATTTTATTTCACTATTTATGTAATTTCTGAAGATGTTTATTATATTTATAACTTGTAATATTTTAACATTTATTTTCCTTTATTCATTCTTTCTTTGTTCATAGAAAGAATGACTAAAGGAAAAGACATGTTAAGATATTACAAGTTAATTTTTATTCATTCCTTTATTCATTCTTTCTCTTTGTTAATAATTATTCATAATATATATATATATTAGAATTGTTTTAAACAAATTTGGTACTAAAAACCTTATAAATTGTACTGTAGAACATTAAGAGACATTAGTGAGTTAAGAATGTATGTGTGGTTATGAGCAGTGTTTATGGCTTTTATTTCATATTTAGTTAACAGGAATTCTGATTTTCACGTCAAATGTATAACTGATAGACCTTACATGTTAATACAAGTAACATTTCATAATCAAACTACAGACTCAGCAACATTTACTGTTACTGTGCCTCTATGTTTAACACATTTTATCCCCCTCCCATTAAATACAAAGGAGTTTCATAATATCATTTTATGTATAAAAAAAGCTACAGAATAGTATACAAAACAGCAAGTAAATCCCAGTCTACCAGTAGATCTCTATGGCCTAATATTTTTTGATGTTTTATTTTACACATATGCAGCAGATAATCTGCCCCACTTAAAGGGAAAGTCTGCAATAGAATTGGTATTGTTTTAAAAGATAGATGATCCCTTTATTACCCATTCTCCAGTTTTTCACAACCAACACATTTATATTAAAGGGACAGTCAACACCAGAATTTTTGCTGTTTAAAATGATAGATAATCCCTTTATTACCCATTACCCAGTTTTGCATAACCAACACAGTTATAATAATACGCTTTTTACCTCTGTTATTACCTTGTATCTAAGTCTCTGCAAACTGCCCCCTTATTTTAGTTCTTTTGACAGACTTGCATTTTAGCCAATCAGTGCTCACTCCAGGGTAACTTCACATGCATGAGCTTATCTATATGAAACACATGAACTAATGCCCTCTAGTGGTGAAAAACTGTCAGAATGCTTTCAGATTAGAGACGTCCTTCAAGGTCTAAGAAATTAGCATATGAGCCTCCTATGTTTAGCTTTTAACTAAGAATACAAAGAGAACAAAGCAAAATTGGTGATAAAAGTAAATTGGAAAGTTGTTTAAAATTGCATAAATCATGAAAAAAAAATTGGACTTGACTGTCCCTTTTCTTTAAAGGGACAGTCTACCAAAGAATTGTTATTGTTTTAAAAGATAGATAATCCCTTTATTAACCATTCCCCAGTTTGCATAACCAACACAGTTATATTAATATACTTTTTACCTCTTTGATTACCTTGTATCTAAGAACCTTCTTCCAGTCCCCTGATCACATGACTGTGACTGTTTATTATCTATTGTCTTAAAGTTAGCATTGTTTTGTGCTAGATCTTAAATAACCCCCTGTGCCTGAACACAGTGTTATCTATATGGCCCACGTGTACTTTCTGTCTCTTTGTGTTGAAAAGAGATTTAAAAAGCATGTGATAAGAGGCAGCCCTCATAGGCTTAGAAATTAGCATATGAGCCTACCTATGTTTAGTTTAAACTAAGAATACCAAGAGAAAAAAGCAAATTTGATGATAAAAGTAAATTGGAAAGTTGATTAAAATTAAAAGTCCTATCTGAATAATGAAAGTTTAATTTATACTAGACTGTCCCTTTAATATACTTTTTACCTCTGTGTGATTACCTTGTATCTAAGATTCTTCTGACAGCCCCCTGATCACATGACTTTTTATTTATTATCTATTGACTTGCATTTTATCCAGTTAGTGTAGTGATGTGCTGACTCTTAAATAACTCCTCGGGCATGAACACAATGTTATCTATTTGGCCCACATGAGACTGCAGTCTCCTGTTGTGAAAAGCTAATAAAAAAGCATGTGATAAGAGGCTGTCTGTAGTGGCTTTGAAACAGACAGAAATTTAGAGGTTTAAATGTTATAAAGTGTATTAATATAACAATGTTGGTTGTACAAAGCTGGGGAATGGGTAGTAAAGGCGCTATCTATCTTTTTAAACAATAACAATTTTAGTGTTGACTGTCCCTTTAAGTGGCCTCAAGTAAAACAGGTATTTTCATAATCAGCACAAGGTTATTAGACCATTGTTGAACAATAATTATCAACTTGAGATTGGCACTCTGATCAATTTAATAAAAAAAATAGATCCCATGAAGTCTAAGCACATTACACAATACAAGAAAAAAAAACATTTATATTTTTGGTTTTCAATTACTTAGCCAAAGTTTACATGCAGACCCAACAAATGCAACGTTACTCTTCCATTCTTTATTGAAACCTAATAAATTGTAATGTTACTCTTCCATTCTTTATTGAAACCTAATAAATTGTAATGTTACTCTTCCATTCTTTATTGAAACCTAATAAATTGTAATGTTACTCTTCCATTCTTTATTGAAACCTAATAAATTGTAATGTTACTCTTCCATTCTTTATTGAAACCTAATAAATTGTAATGTTACTCTTCCATTCTTTATTGAAACCTAATAAATTGTAATGTTACTCTTCCATTCTTTATTGAAACCTAATAAATTGTAATGTTACTCTTCCATTCTTTATTGAAACCTTATAAATTGTAATGTTACTCTTCCATTCTTTATTGAAACCTAATAAATTGTAATGTTACTCTTCCATTCTTTATTGAAACCTAATAAATTGTAATGTTACTCTTCCATTCTTTATTGAAACCTAATAAATTGTAATGTTACTCTTCCATTCTTTATTGAAACCTAATAAATTGTAATGTTACTCTTCCATTCTTTATTGAAACCTAATAAATTGTAATGTTACTCTTCCATTCTTTATTGAAACCTAATAAATTGTAATGTTACTCTTCCATTCTTTATTGAAACCTAATAAATTGTAATGTTACTCTTCCATTCTTTATTGAAACCTAATAAATTGTAATGTTACTCTTCCATTCTTTATTGAAACCTAATAAATTGTAATGTTACTCTTCCATTCTTTATTGAAACCTAATAAATTGTAATGTTACTCTTCCATTCTTTATTGAAACCTTATAAAACATATTTTTGTGACACAATCAGCATAATGAACTATTCTAGAACTTATTACATTTTTATTGTGCATGAGATGCATTGCCATCTATATACCCTGTGGACCACCTGTATTAATGCTGCTCAGAACCACTGATAGATCATCACTAAAATGTGCATAAAATAAAAAGTTGGCTGTATTGTTAGAATTTACACTCTATATTACAAAAAATGTTGGTACCCTTTCAAAGGGGCTGAAAATAAATTACATCATAGTTTAGAGCCAAATAATATATTGATAGACTGATACATATTTAAAGGCACACAAACCCCATTTTTTTTCTTTATTGTTTCAGATAGAGCAAACAAGTTAAAAAAACTTCTATTATCAAATTTGCTTCATTCTCTTTGTTTCCTTTATTGATGGAACAACAATGCTCTACTTGAACCTAGCTGAACACATCTAGTGAACCAATGAAAGGAGGCATATATGTGCGCCACCAATCAGCAGCTAGTTCCAAGTAATGCATTGCTGCTCTTGAGCATACCTAGGTATGTTTTTTGTTTGTTTTTTAAAGATACCAAGAGAATAAAGCAAATTAGATAATAGAAGTAAATTGGAAAGTTGTTTAAAATATATGCTCCACCTGAATCATGAAAGTAGCCAGGAAAGGACGCACATATCTATATATGGAATTACTTAAAGGACCAGTAAATACAGTAGATTTGCATAATCAGCACAAGCATGATAAAAAAGACAATGCAATAGTCTAAACTTCAAATGAGTAGTAGTTTTTTTTCAGACAAATTCAGTTATGTCTGTTTCCACTCCACATGCATCATGTGACAGCAATAAGCCAATCACAAATGCATATATGTATATTTTGTGAATTCTTGCACACGCTCAGTAGGAGCTGGTGACTCAAAATGTGTAAATATAAAAAGACTGTGCACATTTTGCTAATGTAAGTAAATTGGTATTTCATTTTGACTTGAGTGCCCTTTTAAAGTGTACTGTAAAATAGTTTTTCCTTATAGTGTTTCAAATAACTTGTTATGCCAGCTTCAGGGTATAAAATGTATGATAAATAGCTCATTTAGGTTTATTTTTGTATATTGAATAGTAGATTTAGGGGGTTTTGAGACAACAAAAATTAAAATGGGTTCAGCTTGAAATAAATCAGATCTCCTTATTGTATCACTTTCTGTACACATACATGCTCCTTGATATTATCTCTGTCTGTATAAAAAAAAAACAATCCTTATAGAGAACAATTGAAAATTAACATTTTTTTACTAATCTCCCATAACCCCCACCGGGAGTGTAATTTCTTCTGCTGGCCATGTTTACACAGCTCTTCAATTGCCAATACTTATGTATAGAAACTTTCAGTATAGGTAGGGATACCATAGGCAAAATCAGCTATTTCAAATTCTGATATAAAGGTAAAGGAGCTATTTGTAAACAGGATTATTGGGAACAAATTAAAGGAGGAAAAAAATGAGCTATCAATTTTTGAAAAAGAAGGCATCTAAGCTAAGGAGCCAGACAATTTTTGGTTCAGGACTATGGACAGCACTTGTTTAATGGTGGGTGCATTTAGCCACCAATCAGCAAGCACAACCCAAGTTGTGAACCAAAAATGTTCTGGCTTCTAATCTTACATTCTTGCTTTTCAAATAAAGATAGCAAGAGAATGAAAAAAAATGATAATAAGAGTAAATTAGAAAGTTGCTTAAAATGCCCTCTACCCACTTGACCCCTACAAAAGCTATCCTGTACACCGACTATGTTTACAGCGCTGCAGAATCTGTTGGCGCTCTACAAATACCTGATAATAATAATAATAATAAAATGTCATGCTCTATCTGAATCATGAAGGAAAAAATGTGGGTTCCGTGTCCCTTTAAGTCTTACTAGCTCTGAATAGGTTCTCTGTATTGTTTCACATAAACATGGCCAGTTCAATTCACTATACAAATAAGAGACGTCAAGGTAGCCATATGGTTTTGCTTTCTATAATTATTGCCATATAGGAAAGCCGGGAAATCAAAGAGCTGTTCAAATTTACCAATGTTTCAAAACATATAATGCTTTACTGAAATTAAAGATAAACATAGTAACAAATAACCCAGGGTTTCTTCCACCTTGCAGAAGTCCTGCACATTTAATCCATAACATATCCCAGATATTGTCTTCACAACCTCCCGGATCAGTAGAGTTTAGACAGTGTCTGAGGTAGAGCTGCCCAGTCTTGATGATGGAATGGTCCAGGCAAGGATCTGCTTGTTCGTGTAGGATATGGGTGTTTGTTGTCAGGGTTTGTGTGGTCACTTCAAACAAGTAAATTACTTGTTAGTTGTCTTCAATGGACTTTAACTACAGCCATCACTCTCTCTAGGGTCCCGATGATCTATAGGTCTCTGGGCTGTCGATATTATTAAAGAATGCTCGCCAGTATTTCTATTTCCCTGGTGGAATGACCTAGAGCCACCTTTTACCCTGAAAACAGGGTGTCTCGCTAAGGGGTATTTACTGCATTTTTGTATAGGGAGGAGATGCAGATATTACAAAAGTGAACAATAAAATGTGTCTTTTCAAAATCTAATAAAAACGAAAAATTGAACCATTCACTCAAAAATATGCAGAAAAAAGTGCATCAAAAACTTTAACAAAATTAAATAATAAATCGTATTTTATCAAAAACTTAAAATGTATATGTAATTTAAAAATGAATAAATTGTACTAAATATGCACAGCGTAAATTGTAATTTAATTACACAGAAATGCATACCTAAAAAATACAAAGTGTAATTGTTGTTTTTAAAGTGCGCCCCCTGCTCACTACTAACTTTGCTCAATGGAGCAAGTGTCCCTATCCAGTGAGCTCCATTACATTCAATAGGAGATATCTCGCCACTCGCAGGGACTGCCCCCTTTTATGATAATTCTATTTCCTGAGAGGATCAGTGAGAAAAGTCATGTCTAATCTGGTGAAGTTTAGATCATCAACCCTAGGTCATTTGGCTTTGTGTCCAGCTCCCTCAGATTGTGTATCATGTTACTTTTAAACCAAGAGGTCCAAATGTGGAAATCCTGATACAACTACTACAGTTATGCCAGCCAAATAAAGTGGGTCAGATGAAAGTATAAAGAACCAATGTGAGGCTGCCTAATTTTATAGCAAGCAAAATAACTTTTACATTACAAACAAGTGAGCAAGATGACAGCATCTAAATCTTTAGCGTCCATCTGATACATTTCCCAATGATCCAATCAGCACTTCGATTAGCTAGGCAATACTAATGGGAATGTATCTCAGAGACTACCAGGCCAACTAGAGACTAACACTTGCTGCACAGGAAGTAAGCAGAAATTATACCACTTCCTTTACAGGCATGGAGTGCTACCATCAACAGCAAAGAAAAAAGACAGTACAGCTTTTAAATGTATTTAATCAAAACTTATGTCAAGAACCTATGTACAGTGCATAGATGTAAATGCAAACTTTACCACATCATTTACTATTACTTTAAGGTTTAGTAAAGACCATGCTCTTAGGCCCTGATATTCACAACCTCTCTGCTCAGGTGAGATATTCTAAAATGATCCTACAGTACTGCAAGATCCCTAGTGAAATTTCCAAAAGGCAGATTTTGCTTTACTTCTTCAAGGGGCGTTCACTGCATTTCTGTATGTGACTTAGAGACAAACAACTATTACTATTCAGCTGCCGATTTGGTGAATTCCGAGAGCGAGCGCTGAAAAAGCGATTTGAGTCCCACTGGGAGAAAGGCGCTATATAAATACTAGTTATTATTATTATATTATTATAAACCCAGTGCAATATAGCACTGCATGACATCACAGTTCTGCTGCATTTACACTTTTTGCTTTCTATTTTATTTCACTTTACAATTATTACATTTAAACTTTGCACTTTCTATTTTGTGTTTTATTTTGTATATAGCTGTGTATTTAAGATTGTGATTTTACAAATTCTTATTTTGCCTTCATGGTTCCTGTGTAACTTTACCAAATAAGGCTCATACTGTATATTTATGTATGTCTTTTACAAATTAGATTGCGCTTTGCGTGTCTTTTATTTAAATTAAAACTGAAAAAGTGTCAGCTTCAGTTTCCCAGAGAGCGTCATTACTTTCTATAGGCCAGATTATCAAACATTCTCTAGTTTGGAAAAAGAACATAGTGCTGACTTCACAGGGGCAGAACACACTGATTTTTCTAAGAAAATGGGAAGAACTTGGAAATCCCAGAGAGATGAGAGATGCCTTCCATAGAAAGTTATGAAGATCTCTGGGATACAAAATTTCACATGGGAGAGAGAAGGTAACTGGAGAACCCTGGGGGCTGATATAAAGGCTTTGTTTGCATCAATTACAAATTAATCTGAAGTGTTTCACTACAATTTAAAGGGACAGCCAAGTTAAAAAAAAAAAAAACTTTCATGATTCAGATAGGGCATGTAATTTAAAACAACTTTCTTAATTACTTTTATCACCAATTTTGCTTTGTTCTGTTGATATTCTTAGTTGAAAGCTAAACCTAGGAGGTTCATATACTAATTTCTTAGACCTTGAAGGTCGCCTCTAATCGTAATGCATTTTGACAGTTTTTCACCACTAGAGGGCGTTAGTTCATGTGTTTCATATAGATAACATTGAGCTCATGCACGTGAAGTTACCTAGGAGTCAGCACTGATTGGCTCAAATGCAAGTCTGCCAAAAGAACTGAAATTAGGGGCAGTTTGCAGAGGCTTATATACAAGGTAATTACAGCAGTAAAACATGTATTATTATAACTGTGTTGGTTATGCAAAACTGGGGAATGGGTAATAAAGGGATTATCTATCTTTTTAAACAACAAACATTCTGGTGTTGACTGTCCCTTTAACTTGATTTTGTCTATATTTTAGTATATATTACTTTTCTGTTAGTGTATTGTAAATTTTGTGCAAACTTCACCTGCATACAGCTGGCGAGACAAAGCAATAAAACCAGCTTGTTTAAAATGCTTAGAAAATTTCACAAGACTGGAGAGAGAGCTTCAGAGATACCCACAGAAATCCCCTTTTCAGCCCAGGGAACTGCCCTCTTTCTCCCACTGTCTGAAACTGTCAGTTTACAATAGAGAAAATACAAAGTGCAATGTAATTTTATACCAAGTATGATCCTAAGTAACACAGAAACATCCAATCACGCGTGGGCAGGGGGCGGCGTTGCACAACACCAATTAGCATAAGAAATCAATGTTTCTTATGCTAATGGAAATTGGTTTACAAACGAATGACAGTTTACAGCCACAAACACTTACTGTAGTTGCAGTAGAGGTTACACAGTGCAGCATAACAGGTCATATCATTCAGAGCATTCAAAATGTACACAGCAAAGGATGGGCTTCAGAACACTGATTATTATAAGCATTATAAGAGCAATGCAATGAGACAGTTAAAAACACACAGTACTGTAAAAGTTGTTTCTCCTAAACATTCTATTTTTTCTAATGATTTGTTATACCCTTTGCAGAGCATTCATTGTATAGAAAAATTTACTTTTTTTAGGTTTATTTTTTTGTATTTGAAAAAAGCTTGTTATGTCATTGAAATCTCAATACACTGTTCTCAAGAACTCAAATAGGCTTAGTCTGTAGGCAGAGCATACCTGCATACCTCCTTGATCTGTCTGCAGCCTTTGCTACTGTCGACCACCCTCTTTTGCTCCATAACCTCCAATCCTTCGGCATCTGTGACACAGCTCTCTCTTAGTTCTCTTTCTATCTGTCTAACCATACCTTTAGTGTAGCCTTCTCTGGGGTATCCTCTGCCCCGTTACCTCTTTCTGTTGGGGTACTGCAAGGCTCTGTCCTCGTTCCTCTTCTCTTCTCAATCTACATGTCCTCACTAGGTTCCTTAATAAAGTCCCACGGGTTTAATTATCATTTGTATGCCGACGATACCCAAATCTACCTCTCTGCACCAGAACTATCTCCTTTCTTGCTAACCCGTGTCACTAACTGTCTCTCTCATATCTCATCTTGGATGTCCTCTCACTACCTCAAGCTAAATCTCTCCAAAACTGAGCTCCTTATTTCCCCCCATGTCTCTATAACTGTTGACAACTTTATCATTACCCCAACCTCACATGCCCGATGTCTTGGGGTCACACTTGACTCTTGAGATCTTTCTTTCACTCCTCACATTCAGTCCTTGGCTAAAGCCTGCCGCATCCACCTTACAAACATCGCTAAAATTAGACATTTCCTTACACAAGACACAACAAAGATTTTAATTCACTCTATCATCCATTCCCGCCTCGACTACTGCATCCTCTCTGGTCTCCCTAGCTGCCGCCTAGCTCCTTTACAATCCATAATGAATGCCTCTGCCAGGCTCATCTTCATTGCACATCGTTCTTCATCTGCCGCACCTCTCTGCCAATCCCTTCACTGGCTTCCTCTTGCCTCCAGGATTAAACACAAAATTCTCACTCTGACACACAAAGCCCTCAATTGCACTGCTCCCCTCTATATCTCAGACCTTGTCTCCAGATACTCTCCCTCCCGTCCCCTTGGGTCCGCTCATGATCTCCTACTCTCCTTCTCTTTTGTTACCTCCTCACATTCCCGTCTACAAGATTTCTCAAGACTGGCTCCCATCTTATGGAACTCTCTGCCTCGCTCCACAAGAATCCCCCCTAGTTTTAAAAGCAACATTTTCATTAATGGTAGTGGTTTCAATAAGCTAAATCAGCGTATTCAATAGCAAAAATAAACCTAAAGGTGTAATTTCTAATAACTGATACTATGCAGCTGGTACAACAAGTCACTGGGAATATGTGACAGTGTATACCATTTTTATATAACTACATGCAATAAAGACTACTATAGAGAAGAATATGCACAGATACTGATCTAAACATCCAGAATAGAACCTTTTAAAAACATACTTACAAGCCTCCAGTTTAGCACTGTTGATGAGGTTAAGCTCGGACATCCACTGAAAAGGGCTGAGACAGCAGGAAGAGCAGCCCCCCCTCCCCCGCATATGAAAAGACCCATTACAAAAAAAAAGAGTCACGTTGATTAGAGTAACCGTGTTATTCCAGAGATTTAGATATCAAAATAACAAGAGTATTGCATTGAGCAATGATACTTTTTTATTGGACTAACTATACATTTATAAGTTGACAAGCTTTCGGAAGAGTTTCTATAAAAAAAAATATCATTGCTCAATGCAATACTCTTGTTATTTTGATATTAAAAAAAAAGAGCAAGCAGGAGTCTCTGTAGACTTGGGTTTACATCGGATTCTTTGAGGCTTGATTAGGAGTCTGAAAATCTGCACAATGTTATATAAAAATAAGCAAAACTATACAGTGTTACAAAAACACTCCCAGATTTATAAATGGGTCATCTACAAAATATTTATGCAAAGCAAAATCTAGTGTACAATGTCCCTTTAAGAGGAAAAATTATAGCAGTGACCCTTTAACCAACAGCAATACAAGCATTTTGAAAACTAGGGGGCCGATTTATCGGCATACGCTGTCGGCATTTATCATTGCACAAGCATTTCTCGTGAACTGCTTGTGCAATGCCGCCCCCTGCACATTCGCCAATCGGCCGCTAGCAGGGGTGTCAATCATCCTAAACGTATCTGATCAGGATGATTGCTGTCCGCCACCTCAAAGGTGGCGGACGAGTTAAGGAGCAGCGGTCTTAAGACAGCTGCTTCTTAACTTCAGTTTCAGGGGAACCTGAAACTACGGGGGTAGATTGTAGCATCCGCTGCTTCATAAATCTACCTCTTGCTGTTTAATTCCTAATCAAACATAGCTTTAATGATATTTACCTTAGTGTAGTATATCAATGTTGTAGTGTATTTATGAAATCATGACGGGTTCGATCCTGTGCCAATTAATCTTATGGATGCACAATGAAAGTAAAATCTAGATTTAGTTTATATGGCAGCTGCATTTAAGTTACGGTATTACAGCCCAATCACTAATGTTTAGTGACAACTGATTATTTGCATGTTATTAAAACACCTGCTCCTTACAGTGTTATTAATGACCACATATGACACCATTCATATCACACGGGCACATATAACATATATGTACTTTACTGTGATGAACCCTAATCACCACCCCTCCCCCACTGCAATTACCTTTCTGTGCTAGCCCCACTCGCAGCCCTAGCTCCCTTGTGCCACCTCACCAACACAATAACACATAGCTTCTGCCACTGCAATTGCATTTGATCTCTATATTAAAGGAATATGAAAAGTGCAAAGTAAACATAAAAAGAAATAAATTGTGTTAAAAACGGCAAACAACTCACTTGTTTTCATGCAAAATGAGCAATTCTCAGTGTGGCCACTACCTATAGTTACATAAGGAAGTTTAAAATTCTGCATCTTCTAAGCCTGAACAAGGAAGAAACCTCTCTGTTTCTATATCACTCACTTAACAGTAAGCCACCTCATGTTGCTAGAAGATTTATGACATTAAAGGGATACTAAACCCAATTTTCTTCTTTCAAGATTCAGATGGAGCATGCAATTTTAAAGGGATACTGAACCCAAATTTTTTCTTTCATGATTCAGATAGAGCAAGCAATTTTAAGCAACTTTCTAATTTACTCCTATTATCAATTTTTCTTTGTTCTCTTGGCATATTTATTTGAAAAAGCAGGGATGTAAGCATAGGGGCCATCCCATATTTGGTTCAGTTACATTTAGCCAACAATCAGCAAGTGCTACCCAGGTGCTGAACCAAAATGGGCTGGCTCCTAAGACTTACATTCTTGCTTTTCAAATAAAGATACCAAGAGAACAAAGAAAATTGATAATAAGAGTAAATTAGAAAGTTGCTTAAAATTGCCTGATCTATCTGAATCATAAAAGAAAAAAATTGGGTTTAGTATCCCTTCAAGCTGTATATTTTTTAGAATAATAATTTGGCTTAAGGATATATATAGAATAATTCCCCCCAAAAAAGATTTAGGGGTTGTTTTCCTGGGATTTGTAACACCTTCCTATAATATTTTTTTTTAACTATTTGAGCACACCAAAATGTCAGCACGGAACTGTAACAAAAAAATGTACCTACTATTAGCTTAAATGTTAACACTGCAAGATAAGCATTCTCCTACTACCAATCTGTTCACTCAAACAAAGCAATCATATGGCCATACTCTCTAGGTCAGTGGTTTTTAAATCTCTCCCCATGCCTCCCTAACAGGGCAGATTTTCAGGATATCTGAACGAAAGCACAGGTGAAATAATAAGCTGTTTAGTAAACATGGTTATTAACGTGCACTCACCCAAGGTAATCATGAAAATCTCACCTGTTAAGGAGGCCTGATGACAGGCTTGAAAACAGATATCGAAGGGTATAGTAGACCAAGCGCTCGTGGGTGCCCCTATCATACTATTGACAGGCTTGAAAACCCCAGCTCTAAGTTCCCAGTTTCATCCCTGCATGTGTCTACTGAATATCAGTGAGACCAAATAGGCTTAAATTTACAACAGAATACCCCTTTAAAGACAATACAAACTAGTTCTCTCTGACACACAAGACTTTAAAGGAAACTGCTCTAGTAATGTTAAGAAATTTTACATCCCAAAATATTTTAACTGAAGTTAGGTTCAAATATGTTGGCTTTCATAAACTACCAGAAATATTTTATGATCCAAAACATATGTACATTCAAAGTTAAAATTAAAGTGGTTGATCATCCAATCAGACCACTGAACTCTCTGATGTGATGAGACTCTTTTCTGTAGAGAACCCCTCAAGAACACATCATGATCTGAAACAGGAAATGATGGACCCTAAAGATTGCCAAGTATATGTGAATGCTAAATTCAGCTGGCAGTGAGTATGTAACCTACCTGCCAAATGTTTTCCTTTTTATTTTAATTCTTATTATCCACATTCTAAGCAAGATGTTGTGAAAGAAAACAAAACATATACATTTGTAACCATAACTACATAAAATATCCAATAACTAACGTAACATTTATCATGTGAACTAATAATAGCTTAGCAGAAAATACATGAAAAAGCCTATAGCCTACATATTAAACTAAGTGAGATACTAGTTGCTGGTGACTTGTAAGCCTTGCAGAATTCTCATGAGCCAATCCCATTCATTTTGGTAACATCTGGCATTAAGCTTTCAACATTGTACAAACTTTAATCTTTCTCTTATTACACAAAATCTATGTGTTTCAATTAAAATGAATTCAGACAAAGATCCCATAACCCAGGTGCATTAACACTTGGTCTAAAGTTCTGTTTTTATAATGTGCTTATACTGAGAGAACTGTCAGAGACGCAAGATCCTTTGCCGATTTCAAATCTTAACAAACATCTCCATTGACAGTTCTGTAGGTCCTTTTCTAAATTTATGGATGAGAAAGCAAAATAAATACAATAAAAAATAAATTTTAGCAAAGGAAATTAGATTTATTAAAGGGACACTAAGTAAATGCTTTATATAATAATGTATTAAAACGATTAGCCTGAGAACAGTATGTATTTTTGAATATTAGTTGTCTAAATATGGAAAAAGTGTCCATAAATCAAAGGGGGCTGCCATGTTGTAACCTAGGTTTCCTTCTCTGCTGAGGACAATTAGAGCACTTTGTAAAATAAGACGACCTGTATATTTTGTAATGTGTGGGCCAAATAGCCCAATAGTATATTCTGTTGTTTAGCCCTTTTATGGGGTACACCTATGAAGTATACATGTAACAGGGCAATACTCAGCATAGCAAACCTGCAGCAGTTATTTTTTATAACTGCTGATGGGCTGGCTGGGTAACTAAAGACATATTGCTTTTCCTTTTATTCCCTCTTTATTAAAAATAAAAACACCAACAACAATAACCTTTTGATTTCCAATCAAGCGCTATTGACTGTAGAATTAGCATTTAATCTGTGATTCTAAAGCACAAAGGTTTATAATTAGCCATACAGGTGAAATTTAGCCTTCACACATTTTGTTTAGAAAAGTGTTCTCACAATTACAACAGCAAAGAAGAATGCATAACAGCAACTGACCACAACATTTCTAACAAAGTGGGTGCTATACAGGAAAACATACAATAAACTCTTTCATTTAAGCCCTTAATATTAAGCTTGTGACTTTCTTTCAGGCTATTCTGAGAACAGCAAGGCTGAAAGTGACACATACAGTTTGACAGAATGGGTTCATACTTTCCGAAGCAAAGTCTGATAATGAGGAATAAATGATGCAAAAATGCACTAAAACGACCACTAAACAAGTTAGCTTGAAATGTAGCATTTTAAGCAATCTAATAAATTGCAGTCCTAAAATAGACATAAAAGCGCATTTGAAATATACAGAAATACATTTCAAATTCCCCTAGACATAGTTTTACAATATCCTTACTTTTGCAAAAATGCTTTTGTGAAAAGTTATAACAGAGTTATTGTAAAGTAATTTCCAGCCCTCAGAAATTGTGCAAGTATCTATCCTTCTACCATATTCTCAGGGCTGCATTTTGCATCCACGGGGGGACAGGGGTGGACATATTCACCCCTGTCCACCCAACCTCTCCTCTGGCGTGCAGCAATCCACTGCCCGAATTTAACATTGCACACGAGTGCTCCTTTGCGCTTGCACGCAACCCTGCCCACTCACAGCCAATCACACCCAGACAGGAACTGTCAATTACACAATTGTGCAAACCTGCAGTCAAAGGGAGGAAAAGTGCTTGATAGATCGATGTGCCTTGTTATTGTTTAGAAAAACTATCACACAATTTATAAAATCATTTTTTTTTAGAAGAATTAAAGTTTGAGAAGTTAATTTAAAATGTGCTACTGTTTGTTTCAAAATCATTTTTATGTCTCCTTAGCCAGCATCATTCCTTAGCATTGAAAAATGGAACCTATGATCTGAAGTTTAAGGACTTTATTACAGCGTACAATTTCTACAATATGGTATTATATCAAAACACCCGAATCAATACTGGTTCCTTCACAAACAGAGAGAAAAACGAAATGTCTAAAACAGATTGATTAATTTAATTTTTAAAAATAATCAGCGGCATAAGCCCTTGACTAGACACTATTTTTGGATCTCAATAAACATGACATTATAGAATCTAGTGACACTGCACCGCACATATAGACAGATATGCATAAATAGCACATAATATGGATGAGTGAAAAGTGTACATATTGGTAAAGTGACATGACTGGGCAAAATGTTTATAATATTATAACTTGTTTTTTTTTCTTCTCTAATATATAAGATTAGGTTATGCATAAGTGAGTTCAACAGTAAGGCAATATGATTTCAGAATTGTTATGGGT
Source organism: Bombina bombina (assembly GCF_027579735.1). Classification (NCBI taxonomy): domain Eukaryota; kingdom Metazoa; phylum Chordata; class Amphibia; order Anura; family Bombinatoridae; genus Bombina; species Bombina bombina. The sequence goes on along the minus strand of NC_069499.1, from coordinate 399,486,930 downwards.
ACCTCTATTTTAGTGCCTTGTTTGGATTATTGTTAACCTTATTCTCTGAATAATACAGTTGCTACTTCATTATTTCTGGAGAGAATTTAAACAGACATTCTAAAGCAAAAAGAATAAGCTCTGGATCTAGCTTTTCAGCAGGACAAGGTCAGTGAGCCAATCAAGAGAGGCAGTTGCTATTAGCCTCCAATCACTGTCCATTCCCTGCTTGGGAGGTACAATGCTTGAGGCTCCAGATTTGGGAATTATTGTTAGTGTTTAAGAGATTAAATGCATAGCAAGCTAGAGTCAGTAATGCAAATGACATGCTCTAATGAATTAAGACAGGTCATTTGTGCATTAGACTATTCATTTTAATCACAGCTGGTTTGGAAGCTGCACAATATTATATAAAACATTGGGACAATTAAATGGAGTACATACAATGCAGGCAGTGGACATTTTGGTGCAAACTGTAAACATATTCTTTAGGGAAAATCAATAAACATCATATTTAGAGCATGTTTTGGAGCTCTGTAAAAATGTGCAATGTCAAATACACAGGATTAGACAATTTAACACATCCTCTTATGCGAGACAAATGCATGAGTCACGGGGATATGCAGTGCATGTACAGCTGGCGACCGCTAATTTCCTTCTACTAATTTCCACAACAGTTTTACACCACGTGAACCAATATCAGCAATCAAGTGCTCGCTAAATAGGTAATAAGCTTTAGCAAATGTGATTAACATATACAGAGCCATTGGTACACAGTCCTGCAGACAGATAGGTGTATCTTAAACATTTAGGGGCCGTGTTTGGTTACCCTGGTTTAAAGAAAAGTATTCAAAACCCATAAAATATCAATGTAAACTTTAATGGAGATATATGTTATTACCACCAGTTCCTGGAATATAAACTATATCAATGCTTCTCCTGATTTTCTCCCCAGCTGTGCCATGCTGAGGCTTTGCAATACTTTGGCTATGTGTGAGGCCTATGTGGGTAACCTGTTTGCAGGACTTAAAAACATGGTAAATTAGTTTGAGCAAAGTAAAATGATATACTGTAACAAACTAGATAATGTATTATGTTTTGCTTGAGTGTCCCTTTAATAGACTTTAGAGGAGAAATGATTATCAGGAATAGGAGAACAATGGATATGAAATAAAGAGTAACTGCAGTTTAAATACAGAAGACAGTGCTAATTTACATAATAGTTATACAAAGAATGAGGCACATGAGTGATATATACTTTCATCTGAAGAAGTACAAATACAGTATGGGAGTTCAACAACGCACTAGATATTCATAAGGCTATTATGGGGATTAACCAAAGCTTTTTACATAAACTTGTGTGAAGACTCGAGGTGTTTATTGGTTTTGTAACTGTCATCATAATCTATGAGTTTATATTTTAGAATGTAGCTACTGTACCTAGCATTATAGTAAAGATAACATGAATGAAGGTTTGTAAATGCAACAAAACAAACCAAAAGCAAAACTAAAGCAATTGAGCCTCGTCTTCAATAGAGTTTGTCAGAGGGACAAAAGAAATGCACTTAGGTTAATGCCCATAAAAATAGTTTACTAAGTAGTAAATTAAGGTAATTCAAGGCCAGGTTAGTCTAAGGCACAGAGATAAGTCACTTGGCAGAAACTAAGAGCTAACGATTCCCAACAGTAGCGCGCTTGAAATTATGTTGAGAGTGAAGGTTCAACACCAAGAAGAAAGAAATTGCTGACATTTTTTTTAAAATTTTTGAGTAATTTAAAAACGTATTTTTCAGCCACATATGTAAGTCGAAAAAACAAATTCCTAAATAAACACAAAGCATTTTGTATTGGCCATGGAACCCAACTGAAAATCAGAATTACTTAAGGAAAAGCTTTTAAACAAAATAATGCCTCCCTTCCAAATGACATGGTGACAGCTCAGTGAAGCACACAGCTGAGGATCAAAAGTTAGAAGCCCACCACACATTCCTCTTTGAAAGGGAAGATTAGTTGATAGGAGACGGACAGCAGTATTGGGACAATCATCAAAATTAGCTTACAAGCGACTTGTCACCACTGTTTACAGATTAACGCATGGATCTGACACACAATAGCAGCTGGTGGACTGACACAGTCCAACTTCACAGATATGTCTAATAAATTGTTATCTGTGTTGTAATCTTTCTATCTGCATGATACCCATGGCATATTGTCATGTATGGAGTCAACTGGGTATTTTTGACAATGTTTCCCTAGCTCCATACAAATGCCTTTGAAAAGTATGTGTGTGTGTGTGTTATTAGCATATCATTTATCCAATACTGAGGTCATGCTATACATCTGGACTAATTAATAAACTACTTCTGGAGTGAATCTCTACATGACATAACTCAATGAGTTTAAAAGTAAGTAAAATCCTGCGCCACATTTGTTTTTATTTTTAACCTTTTAGTAAAAAAAACATCAAAAGTGTAAAAAGGGGACACTTTTATTTACCAACATTTGTCATAGTTAGTTTACAGATTGATACATACTGTTCTACTGCATTAGTAAAAATATCTTTCATTGTAAATCATAATAATATAATACATCATTTATAGAACACCATAATCTGCACCATTGTAGAAGAAAAACACAATAAAACAGTTCAATCTACTGCATTACAAACAATTTTTACAACCAAAAATGTCATTTCAAATCTCTTGTTTAAATGAATCCATTCATTTTTGTGAATTACTTAACAATACAATGTGCCAGAGCTGAGTAAAATGCCAAAGTGCATTGATATGATCCAAGTTAAGTTAATGTTTTATCAAACCTGAGGACTTGGCATACACACCACACCCCCTATGATAAAACTTGTAAGTGGATTATTTCCTTGAGCCTTGTCCCCAAAGCAATCACAACACTATGACACCCAGTCACCGGTGTTCAGCACATGCACATTTTACCAGACTATTTCTTGATGCCAACAACTTTCCATTTTAATGCTAATGAATTACAGATTTCCAGTACCACCCTTCGCTACCATTCAAATGACACTGTTCATGCAATGCAGTGATTTATAATATCTCCACATGGGATAGCATCCATAGCTTTAGATTACAAAGCAAATTCACAATTCAAAAGACCTATTCCTGAAAAAAAGAATTCCACAGAAAACGTGCTAGCCCAGCCACCCCCCATCTAAACAACCAGACAATGGGGCTTTTTTTCAGAAGCAGATTTTCCTGCACGGTGCATTCAAAAGCATTAACCTTTAAATTGCAAGATGTTAGACGCAGCACCATTCAGCTAAATATGCAAAGCAGTTATAAATGCCACTCACCAGCACGACTGCAAACCTCTCCTCCAGCTCACCTGCCTCTGGCATGGGCAGCTTGAGGGGCATATTGTGAGCCCTGAAATCAGTGTGGTTGGAATCCATGCTGCCTGCATTCCCCATGATGACCACCAGCCTCTGCACAGGCCACCTCCACCTACAGCCTGGCCAGGGAAAACAACACAAGCCCAGCAGCCTGTCCTTTATCCCCAAGTGATCCTGATGTGCCCAGAAAATACACCACGCAATGTGAGCTGATGCACACGGTGCGTCCCAGCACAGCTGCACCTATTGCACCTTCCTGCCCCTCTGTGCCCTCCACACAAATCCCGGAGTATTTTCTGGCGAGGGGGAAGGAGGCACAGATACCATGTTGCACAGTTTACTCACTGCTGCTAGTGTGAGGAGCACAAGAGGCTACAGCAGCCAGCGTGAGCACAACATGGAAACTCCCTTTATTGTCCAGGGGAAGAGCAAGGCTCCCTCTAGTGATTCTCTGAAATGCTGATGCTGGCTGGGGATGATGCTGGCTCGGCTTCAGTACTTAGTGTTGCCTGCTGCTAACACAAGTACAGATGATGATAAAATATTATATTCTGCAAACCTCTTATATTTAATGTGCATGTTTATCTGGTGCCCAGACAACAAAAGAGAGGCTCTGCACACGTTAAACACTAGAGCAGACATGTTAAGAGTACTATGCTTATCTATACTGCATTCTACTATCTCGTCTATTCTATTTCACTGTTTCATTTTGACATGAAAAACCATTTCACATATTATTAGGATATTAAAATAATAAATACAATTCTAGATTATTATGTTATCAAAGAGTGTCATGAGATTGTGTGTGTGTGTGTGTGTGTGTGTGTGTGTGTGTGTGTGTGTGTGTGTGTGTGTGTGTGTGTGTGTGTGTGTGTGTGTGTGTGTGTGTGTGTGTGTGTGTGTGTGTGTGTGTGTGTGTGTGTGTGTGTGTGTGTGTGTGTGTGTGTGTGTGTGTGTGTGTGTGTGTGTGTGTGTGTGTGTGTATATATATATATATATATATATATATATATATATATATATATATATATATATATATATATACAGGGAGAGCAGAATTATTAGGCAAGTTGTATTTTTGAGGATTAATTTTATTATTGAACAACAACCATGTTCTCAATGAACCCAAAAAACTCATTAATATCAAAGCTGAATAGTTTTGGAAGTAGTTTTTAGTTTGTTTTTAGTTTTAGCTATTTTAAGGGGATATCTGTGTGTGCAGGTGACTATTACTGTGCATAATTATTAGGCAACTTAACAAAAAACAAATATATACCCATTTCAATTATTTATTTTTACCAGTGAAACCAATATAACATCTCAACATTCACAAATATACATTTCTGACATTCAAAAACAAAACAAAAACAAATCAGTGACCAATATAGCCACCTTTCTTTGCAAGGACACTCAAAAGCCTGCCATCCATGGATTCTGTCAGTGTTCACCATCAACATTGCGTGCAGCAGCAACCACAGCCTCCCAGACACTGTTCAGAGAGGTGTACTGTTTTCCCTCCTTGTAAATCTCACATTTGATGATGGACCACAGGTTCTCAATGGGGTTCAGATCAGGTGAACAAGGAGGCCATGTCATTAGATTTTCTTCTTTTATACCCTTTCTTGCCAGCCACGATGTGGAGTACTTGGACGCGTGTGATGGAGCATTGTCCTGCATGAAAATCATGTTTTTCTTGAAGGATGCAGACTTCTTCCTGTACCACTGCTTGAAGAAAGTGTCTTCCAGAAACTGGCAGTAGGACTGGGAGTTGAGCTTGACTCCATCCTCAACCCGAAAAGGCCCCACAAGCTCATCTTTGATGATACCAGCCCAAACCAGTACTCCACCTCCACCTTGCTGGCGTCTGAGTCGGACTGGAGCTCTCTGCCCTTTACCAATCCAGCCACGGGCCCATCCATCTGGCCCATCAAGACTCACTCTCATTTCATCAGTCCATAAAACCTTAGAAAAATTAGTCTTGAGATATTTCTTGGCCCAGTCTTGACGTTTCAGCTTGTGTGTCTTGTTCAGTGGTGGTCGTCTTTCAGCCTTTCTTACCTTGGCCATGTCTCTGAGTATTGCACACCTTGTGCTTTTGGGCACTCCAGTGATGTTGCAGCTCTGAAATATGGCCAAACTGGTGGCAAGTGGCATCTTGGCAGCTGCACTCTTGACTTTTCTCAGTTCATGGGCAGTTATTTTGCGCCTTGGTTTTTCCACACGCTTCTTGCGACCCTGTTGACTATTTTGAATGAAACGCTTGATAGTTCGATGATCACGCTTCAGAAGCTTTGCAATTTTAAGAGTGCTGCATCCCTCTGCAAGATATCTCACTATTTTTGACTTTTCTGAGCCTGTCAAGTCCTTCTTTTGACCCATTTTGCCAAAGGAAAGGAAGTTGCCTAATAATTATGCACACCTGATATAGGGTGTTGATGTCATTAGACCACACCCCTTCTCATTACAGAGATGCACATCACCTAATATGCTTAATTGGTAGTAGGCTTTCGAGCCTATACAGCTTGGAGTAAGACAACATGCATAAAGAGGATGATGTGGTCAAAATACTAATTTGCCTAATAATTCTGCACTCCCTGTATATATATATATATATACTGTATATATTAAATTATTTGTTGTTTAATGTAAGTGTAAAGCTTTACTTTTTATAACATGCATACTGGCTGGGTGCTTCTATGTTGGAACTTTGGTTTTCCCCTTATCTATCTCTTCTACTGTCTGATGACAACTAGATACCAATATAAACAGTCAATAAAAGAGAGTGTGCATACAAGAACTATATGATTGTTAAAATAACTAACAGTCGGCTAGATCACGAGTTTTGTCGGTAAGGCTGTGTGGTGCTAACTCTCCTTGATTTCTTACCGCTCCCTTTAAACAACGCTGGTATTACGACTTTTCTGCAAGCCGGCGTTAGCCTCAGAAAAGTGAACGTTGAGCAAAATTTAGCTCCACATCTCACCTCGATACCAGCGTTGCTTATGGTAGCGGTAAGCTGGCAAAACGTGCTCGTGCACGATTTTCCCATAGGAAACAATAGGGCGGAGCTGGGTGAAAAAAAACTAACACCTGCAAAAAAGCAGCGTTCAGCTCCTAACGCAGCCCCATTGTTTCCTATGGGGAAAGAAAATTTACGTCTGCACCTAACACCCTAACATGAACCCTGAGTCTAAACACCCCTAATCTTACACTTATTTACCCCTAATCTGCCACCCCCGCTATCGCTGACACCTACATTATAATTATTAACCCCTAATCTGCCGCTCCGGACAACGCCGCCACCTACATTATACTTATAAACCCCTAATCTGCTGCCCCCAACATCGCCGACACCTACATTATAGTTATTAACCCCTAATCTGCCCCCCCCAACGTCGCTGCAACTATATTACATTTATTAACCCCTAATCTTCCGACCCCAACATTGCCGCTACTATAATAAATTTATTAACCCCTAAACCTAAGTCTAACCCTAAGTCTAAACCCCCCTAACTTAAATATAATTTAAATTAAACAAAATAAATTTAACATAATTAAATAAATTAATCCTATTTAAAACTAAATACTTACCGATAAAATAAACCCCAAGCTAGCTACAATATAACTAATAGTTACATTGTAGCTAGTTTAGGATTTATTTTTATTTTACAGGCAACTTTGTATTTATTTTAACTAGGTACAATAGTTATGAAATAGTTATTAACTATTTAATAACTACCTAGCTGTTAGGGGTAATATGAACCCCTGACGGCAGCCATCTTGTTCCTCGCAGCCATCTTGTGAAGATTAGCATCCATTTTGTAATGATTAGACTTTTATTATACTGGGTTATTATGTAGTGAGAACTATGTGCATGTTATGATAGTTTCCTTAGCTGTTCGGCCTTGTCAATGTACTCTGGCTGTACGCCAAGAAGAAGATAATGTCAATAAGATGGTTCAGAAACCTTGCTGTCTCCGCAGATGTTAGCCTATTATGACTATGTAATTCTTGTTATGAGAAACTCATTTTCCAGCTTCACATTGTACTTTGCTCTGTATAACTGTGTAAGATGACGCAGTCCTAACGTGTCATCCCCTTAACCCTGTATGTCACTATAAGAAATGCTTGCACTGTGCAATAAACAGGATTGGCTTTAGATCATAATGCTGCGTGGTCTGAGTCATTCTAAGGGGCCCTTATCAGATAATCTACATATGCCTCAGATGGTACACTGGGCCCGTGGCTTCGGCCTGACCTGACACTTACCCCCCTGGGGAAACACCTAACAATTTTGATGTCAGTTTGTGGGATTCGCCGTGAGTAAGTATGAGTGCTTCTACCATGCTTTCCTTCTGTGAATCTGAACCTAAATTTAGTCTGGTAATAGGTGTTGATAATATATGATAAAGGGTTAAAGGGGTTCCTGTGGTTGAAGCACAGGTTTGCGGAGGTTATAGTCCTGCCGGCAGTTGTGATACCCCTCCAGACAGGTTATCAGTCCTGTGCTGGGATACGACAGGTATTGTGAGCCCTGTCTGTGATAAGCGCGTAAGAAATATATGAATGCCAGTTGACGGAAGAATATTTTTAAGATAAACTCCCCTGGGAAAAGGTGGCAGTGAGTGAGTCTCATGTGTGTTAAAGTTTCCCATATTCATTCCCATAATAGAGTTTTGTTACCCACCTGAAGCTCATGTTGATATCTGATGCTTGCTTTGTTTTGTTTGTGTTTTGCTGCTATAAATGTGCGTTGAAAATATTAAGTGGCTGTGCATGTTATTATTGTGGCTATTATTGTATTGAGAAATGGGAACTGCTTATAGATAAGAATGCACAGAGAAAATTACATGTATAAGGTAAAAGAAAAGAAGAGTAAATAGTTTCTGCAAAAGACAGAAATATTGTTAAAACACTGTCAGTGAGTACTGCTGTGTGATAAATAGAGAAATCTCTGTGTTAAAAAATGTAGCAGGCAAAGAAGGGGGGCCACCACTGAGCGCGCACATAGATCAGAAGAAAAAAAAAAAAAAGAAAAGAAACTGTTACAGCAGCTCCGTTTGTAAGACTTTTTGTTTGCTTGCAGTAATGAAAAGGACATTTTGTATATTGAGATGCATAATGTGTGATGGTCTGTCGGTTCTCACTGTGGTATGAGTGTAACAGATTTGCTTTAAACCAAAAACAGAATGTATTATTTGAAAATGATTGTCCCAAGCCGTGCAAAAGTGGCTATTTTGCGGGGTTTAGGAATAAAATACATTTTGGACTTGGTGGCAAGTTAATCTTGTGTTTTTTTTTATATATATATATATATATGTATGTTGTACGCTATGAAATAGATGTTTTTCTGAGAAAGGAAAAAAGGGAGTGAATCTCTGGTATGCGAGATGAAATGAGCTTGTGTATCTGTGTTGTATCGTTGTAAAACTGTTTCTTTCTGTTTCTCTGCTGGGAAATCAGACGTTTTAAGAAGATATTTTGTAATGTTATTTTATATACCTGTATTTTAAAGTCACCAGCATGTTTTAAGTATATGGTATTCATATGCAGTTTTAGTTTTAAGTGATAATTGTTTTTCGGCATGTAAAGATATGATATTGTTTTTGCAAGTGAAGTAACGGCTTTGACAGTGGCTTTGAAAGTGCGATGGTGTGTGTGATTTTTTGTCACTCTCTGGTAAATATGAAACTGTTTCGGGTATGATTAATGGGTTAACGTATGTTGTATTTGTAAGGTCTGTGCACGGAGTTAGTGCACCTAATGAGATATAGTTTTAGGCTGTAGTTGAAAGTTTATCTAAAAATGCGTCCGTTTTTGTTGCAAGTAAATTAATCTGCAGGTCATGCTACAGTACAGAGGTGAAATTTGTGTGGTAAATCATACAAGCAGCCTAAATTATGGTTGGGATATACATATGTAATTTACGTGATGAATGGTTAGTCCTTAAAGGGACAGTCCACTGTAACAAGGTGTTGCTATTAATATATTGTCCATGACGTGTTATACAAGCTGCATAGTATAAAATATAGGAGAAATTGGCATTTGCCAGTTTACCTGTATATATATGAAGTAGCTGGTTTTAGGCTTTCAAAACACAGTTGATTGCAATGAGTTGAATTTTAGATAATAAGAATATCTCATTATCTTATATTTGTCTGTAAAATCAGAGCTCAGTGCGTAGACGGAGCAATAGAAAATTGTCATTTTATTATTTAAAGAACCAGTGCAATAACACTGTATTAGTAGTTTGCTAAATATATTTTAAGAGACATTTCTTTGTATATATTTATTTTAAATCTGCTGTTCAGATAGCAGATATTTCTTTTTGCAGCATAACTTAATTCTCTCTGTAATGCAAACTGAAGTGATAAGTTGTCTACAATTTTAGTTTAGGGATCCGTGAGACTAGCGGAAAGAAAAAAAAAAAACGAGACAAAACAGAGGAGTGTAAATATTTAAAGGGATACAGGCAAACTGATATAACATCTGAGAATTTAAGGGAATATTTACATGAAAAGACAATGAGGTTTACTGTGAGCCTAACACTAGTATATTTCACTGTGTTAGCAGTTTCAATTAAAGATTATTTTTAGTTTGGTTAAAATGTCCCTTTAACTAGCCTGCATCCCACTGTGAGTGCGTTCTTATGCTGCTTATGCTTGCTTAGGCTATTTAATGAACGTCAGTATACATTTTTTATTACAAGGATCATTGGGAATAATTTAAAGGGGAAATTGTATTAGTATTCTTTTATAGAAAGCTTATTTTTTGTGTTATATGCGGTTGATTATATTTGGCTAGAGAGCTGCAGAATGGTGAATATCAAATTATACATAATGTTAAATCCAATAATTTTGTTGTTGTGGTTAAACTAATTAGCATTTATCAAGTTTTAGTGTGAATTTTATATTTTTAAGCAGTAAACAGTGTTTCTCCTTTAAGTAAAAATTAAACTTTGAGCTTGCCTTACTATCTTTGAGAGGAATGATAATACTGTGCATGTTTTGCTTTTCTTTAAAAAAAAAAAAAAAAATGTTCTCTCTTGTGTTTGGCTTTGTTGCAGAGAGAACGATTTGCACTTTACATTTAAAGCGGCAGTACTGGTGTTCTATGTTATAAAAAATGATAACTATAAATTGCTAACTACAAAAAACAAGTATTTATATTATATTCTGTCACAGAATATAGCTTAAAAATGATAATTTTATTTCTGTGGCTGTCAAACTGTATCTCACAGATATTTCAGAACTCTTTGTTATTTAAAATAACCCCCACTGGGTTCAATAAATAAATTAGATATTATTTAATGAAGTGATTTCAGTGACACTTTAAAATATATATAGTTATTTGGTTATTAACTAGACTACCACTATTATTGCAATGACTTTGATTGCTGCTTAACAGCTAAGCCATGGGCTATAATGTGTCTACAATAAACACCCCTACTTAAGGCGATACGGGACGGCAAACAAATGATGCACATTTGATCTGATTCTACTGCATTTATATAACTTGCTAATTTATCTGATCACAGTTTTAGTTTTATTTATATGGCTTACGTGTATTTTGTCTCTTGGTGTTGTAATGAGATTTATACAGCCTGTGATAAGAGGCAGCCCTCAAAGGCTTAAAAATTAGCATATGAGCCTACCTATGTTTGGTTTAATCTAGGAAGGTTGGTTAAAATTAAAAGTCCTATCTGAATAATGAAATTTTCATTTATCCTAGAATGTCCCTTTAACAGTGGCTACCGTGGTTATCTGCTCGTTCCCAAATAAGCGCAATTTTATTTGTATAATCTGCAACTGAAGTTTCTTGTGCATCTGCCGTGATTGTACAGAGTGGATGTTTTTAATTGTTTGTAGTGTTTTGCGAATGTTGCATTTCAATAAATGTCAGAATATGTGTTGCATTTTAGGTTACTTGTGGTTGTTTGAAATTTGTGTCAGCAGCTAATGTTTTCTTTTGTGAAAGACAAGAACGATTGGTTTTCACTGTTTGTTTGTTATGTTTTTCTCTTTTGTGACTACGTGTGGAAGCGTGCTGTATGGACAGCATACTGAATTGTGAAGTGTATTTGATTTTGCTTGCTATTGAGAATTGTCTCTGCATGAGTGGAGTGCATGATTTGTCATTTAGTTTCTTGTTATCTTGTGTTTGTGTGTCACATGAGATGTTTCACGCAAACATGGGGAAGTATTGATGAGTATTGATGAATATCTTTATGTAATGGGGGTGATTGTTTTTAGGAGGTGAACCTAAAACGTTTTGAATCTCCTCTTACAATGTTATTGTCTAACCACCAGCTGTGCCCTAAATTTCCTTGTCTTACCCCTATGCAGGATGCACTACGTCCCTAGGATTGTCTAGAACTTTCCTTCATTGGGAATCTGGCCACGGAAAGCATCTACCTTGATGGCCACCCCGGTCGTAGCCTGTACACCCAGACCCCACTCCTTTTTTTCCCTCCCTGGTGGATTAGATCTTTTTATTGTCTTTCTGTGTTAATTTCAGATGCCTAAAATGTTTTATTTTTCTATTTGGTTCTTAACACTATATTTGTATTTGCAGGATGAGAGTATGCAGCTGTCTTCAGAGATTGAAAGACACTAACTGAATTATTTTTGAGTTTCCATATTTAGGTAAAATCTGTACAGGCAAAATTCCATAAATGCACTCTTCAAAAGATTAAAGATTGAAAGCAAGTAAACCTTTAAAGAAAGAAAAGATGAAGATGGAAGACCTTTTGTCAAGCTTGTTTTAACCACCATACTGCAGTAAAAGTTGCTGAACTATCTTTGGATCCATTCTTTGCTTTGCATGCTGGTACCAGCCCCAGAACTGGACTCTGGGTAATCCATGACTGTTTCCTCTGATGTGTGTCTTCAGGACATAAAGACTATCCTTCTCTGGACTGTGCCTTGCCGCTCGATATGGAGGTCCTGTTATGCTGTTACAGGGTCAACCAAGTCAATTAGGGGAGTATTGTTTTAACTCCATTCCTTATATTGCTTGTTTTGTATTCTCTTGTATTTGTTTTATTTTTATTGATCATATTGGGTATAAGACATCATATGCTTCATTGGTATTAGTGCACATTGTAGTTTATGTGCTTAACAAAGTAACCCTTTAGATAAATGTAACTGTGAACTTCGCAGTATTGTACCCTATTGAATGGCCCACTGAGTATAAAAAATATGTTTAAGGAAAATGCTGCAACATATCATAATATTTTAGACCCTTCACCCTTTAGAACATAAGGAGGACACGTCTAAGCTAGGAGTTTATAGTAAATATACAGAGAAATGTTTGTTTAGGGAATAGCATAATTATAGTTTATGAAAGCAAATGTATTTTTCCCTTTTATTAATTAGTATGGTATCTGCAAAGGGAATTTGGTCATTCCTGATGTTTGTCAAAGATAGTAATTCTTACCATAAAGATGTGTTTACCTTTAAAAGAGTCTGTAGTTTTAAATGATGTTCTGTTTGAATTCTTTCCTCATACAGGAGTGTGAGAGAATGGAGGTTGCATAAAATAATTAGTAAACTAGTAGTGTTTATATCAGATGAGATTGTTGAATATTAGGATCATGGTTGGAGAATTATAAACATTATAGATAGCAGCCATCCAGAATAAAGCAACACGAGGTTCTTTTATTTTTAGAAGTTCAAAGTGACATTGTAAAGAAATTCATTTATTTTCATTGACTGTTTTCTTTTTTTCCATTCTTACTACAGGGTAGGCCTTAGCATACGTTTTAGCATAACCATTCAGGCCCTTGATGAAGTCTGGCAGGTTTTCACTTGCTTAGTATTCATGAAGTATCATTTAAAAGTATATAGAGAAGTTGTAAATTATTCTCTGAGAAATATCAATGTATTTAGTTTGTATTATATATCAACAATGTTTTGTTTGATTTTAAATGACATAGGATGAAAGTGACGATTTATTTGGACATAATTGTGATTGTATTGCGGTGTGTACTCATCCTGTACTGTTTCTGTTTGCTTCCTAGACTCCCTGTGACTCGAGTGTTTGCTTGCCATGGGTATCCACTGGTTGCCTTGTCTACCCCATGAACAAACCATCAGATTTCCAGTATCTCCCTGCGGAAGAACCGTGGATAAGCACCCCTACTGCAAATTAACTGTTGGAGAACTGTATTATAGCAAAGTGTCAAGGTGCAGCGCTCTCAATGGACAAAGACTGTTCCTAAAGTGTTCAGAGGCCACCTAGAGACAGTTGTGCTGTTACTATGTCATGCTTTACTGTGGAAAAGGAACTGTTGGACATATTGGGGGGGGTGCTAGCAATGCAGGTGGAGAGATAGAAGATGCAGCGTTGTTTGGGGGTAGATGGGGGGCTGGTTGGGTCTCTGTGCCGGTAGACCGGTAGTTTTGGGAAGGCTGGAAGATAGATGGAAGGTATTGGAGGGGCTGTACCTATATGCAGTGACAATTAGCCTATAAAAGTATATCACGACATAGTAATATTTTTCTCTTTAGTATTCTTATAGAGTTCTGTTACCATAATATAAGGCTTTACTAATTTTCTATGCCTGTCTATTTTTATGTTATTCTGTTAGAATAAAAGGATGGTATGTTAGGGGTAATCTGAACCTGACAGCAGCCATCTTGTTCCTTGCAGCCATCTTGTGATGATTAGCATCCATTTTGTAATGATTAGACTTTTATTATACTGGGTTATTATGTAGTGAGAACTATGTGCATGTTATGATAGTTTCCTTAGCTGTTCGGCCTTGTCAATGTACTCTGGCTGTACACCAAGAAGAAGATAATGTCAATAAGATGGTTCAGAAACCTTGCTGTCTCCGCAGATGTTAGCCTATTATGACTATGTAATTCTTGTTATGAGAAACTCATTTTCCAGCTTCAGTACTTTGCTCTGTATAACTGTGTAAGATGACGCGGTCCTAACGTGTCATCCCCTTAACCCTGTATGTCACTATAAGAAATGCTTGCACTGTGCAATAAACAGGATTGGCTTTAGATCATAATGCTGCGTGGTCTGAGTAATTCTATGATAGCATCAGCCAATAGGATTTTTCCTACCTTAATTCCGATTGGCTGATAGGATTCTATCAGCCAATCAGAATTCAAGGGACGCCATCTTGGATGACGTCATTTAAAGGAATCTTCATTCTTCGTTAGGACTTCGTTTGAAGAGGATGCTCCGCGTCAGCTGGATTGAAGATGGACCCGCTCCGCTTCAGAAGGATGAAGATAGAAGATGCTGCCTGGATGAAGATTTCTACCGTCTGGAGGACCTCTTCTGCCCCGTGCGGATGAAGACTTCGGACCCTCTGGAGGACCACTTGTGCCCAGCTGGGTGAAGACGGCTCAAGGTAGGGTGATCTTCAGGGGGTTAGTATTAGTTTTTTAAGGGGGGATTGGGTGGGTTTTAGAGTAGGGGTGTGTGGGTGGTGGGTTGTAATGTTGTGGGGGTATTGTATTTTTTTTTTTACAGGTAAAAGAGCTGATTACTTTGGGGCAATGCCCCGCAAAAGGCCCTTTTAAGGGCTATTTGTAATTTAGTATAGGGTAGGGAATTTTTTATTTTGGGGGGCTTTTTTATTTTATTAGGGGGATTAGATTAGGTGTAATTAGTTTAAAATTCTTGTAATTCTTTTTTATTTTCTGTAATTTAGTGTTTTGTTTTGTTTTCCGTAATTTAGTTTATTTAATTTAATTGTAATTAATTGTAGGTAGTTTAGGTAATTAGTTTAATGATAGTGTAGTGTTAGGTCTAATTGTAACTTCGGTTAGGATTTATTTTATAGGTAATTTTGTACTTATTTTAGCTACGTAGTTATTAAATCGTTAATAACTATTTAATAACTATTGTACCTAGTTAAAATAAATACAAAGTTGCCTGTAAAATAAAAATAAATCCTAAACTAGCTACAATATAACTATTAGTTATATTGTATCTACCTTAGAGTTTATTTTATCGGTAAGTATTTAGTATTAAATAGGATTAATTTATTTAATTATGTTACATTTATTTCGTTTAATTTAAATTGTATTTAAGTTAGGGGGAGTCAGACTTAGGGTTAGACTTAGGTTTAGGGGTTAATACATTTATTATAGTAGCGGTGACGTTGGGGTCGGAAGATTAGGGGTTAATAAATGTAGGTAGGTGTCGGCGATGTTAGGGACGGCAGATTAGGGGTTAATAAAATTTAACTAGTGTTTGCGAGGCGGGAGTGCTGCGATTTAGGGGTTAAAAATTATTTTAGTGTTTGCGATGTGGGGGGGCCTCAGTTTAGGGGTTAATAGGTAGTTTATGGGTGTTAGTGTACTTTTTAGCACTTTAGTTAAGCGCTTTATGTTCCGGCGTTAGCCCATAAAACTCTTAACTACTGACTTTTAAATGCGGTAGGAGTCTTGACAGGAGAGGGTCTACCGCTCACTTCTTCTAAGACTCATAATACCAGCATTAGGCAAATCCCATTAAAAAGATAGGATACGCAATTGACGTAAGGGGATTTGCGGTAGCCTCGAGTCGCGAAAGAAAAGTGAGCGGTACACCTGTACCTGCCAGACTCGTAATACCAGCGGGAGGTAAAAAGCAGCATTAGGACCCCTTAACGCTGCTTTTTTACCCTAACGCCAAACTCGTGATCTAGCCCAGTGTTTCCATACAGCCTTATCTGCACACACAATAAAAATAGCAAGAGAACAAAGAAAAATTGATAATAGGAGTAAATTAGATAGTTCCTTAAAATTGTATGCTCTATCTGAATTATGAAAGAAAAAAATGGGTTCAGTGTCCCTTTAAGAAATGCTGATTCAGTTAACCCTTCTGATAAATCAGTTTTACCATGGACTTGTAATATCAAGTAGCGCGATCAAGTGATACTGCTTATTATTAGCACATTTAATCTAGCCCAGTATGTTTAATTAGTGGTATTCATAAGCATATATTTTTATTTTTTTTTAGTTTAAAAGGACATACTACTCATATGCTAAATCACTTGAAACTGATGCAGTATAACTGTAAAAAGCTGACAGGAAAATATCACCTGAGCATCTCTATGTAAAAAAGGAAGATATTTTACCTCACAATCAGCTCAGCTCAGCAGAGTTAGTGCTGTGTAAAAAGTTATACTTAGCTGCTGCCCAGCTGCAGGTAAAAAAAAATAAAAAATGAAGAAATGAACTGCAGCCAATCAGCATCAACAGTGCTGAGGTCATTAACTCTTTTACTGTGATCTCATGAGATTTGACTTAACTTTCATGAGATTTCATAGTAAACTTCCTTAAACTGAATAGGGAAATAACATAAGAGTGCACGAGGCTCAAACCCTTAGCTGTCCCGGGACAGACATACTGATTTGCTGCTTAGAAGTCCTTTACAATGGGATGTGGCTACTGAGGAACTTTTGAGGTAAAATATCTTTCTTTTTTACATAGAGATGTTCAGGTGATATTTTCTAGTCAGTTTTTTTTATAGCTATGCTGAATCCCTTTCAAGTGTTTCAACATTTGGGTATCATGGCCCTTTAATGTGGCTTTAATCAACTATTCATGAATAGCTCTATGGTATAATTTATATCATCAGGCAACAGCAGGTGTGTTATTAAGATATTATTGTTATTAACAGCCTACACTCCAAATATGGGCATTGGATTAAATGAGATTATTATATTGGAGAAGTATGTTACAAAATGTTTTATATATGAATACAAAAAGAAGGAAGCACTTTGGGCAAGCAATCTATTTGACTGAGCAGGGCAATAAAGAAATATTGTTTCTAAGACCTCAGGGGCTTCGTTTGTATGACTGTTAAGCACAGGTATGTTGTGGAATTCCGTACCATGGAAGTTTATGATGACAATCCATTGACTTCAAATGGCTTTTATTACAGCCAATAGAAAAGAGCATACTCACAAAAGAAATAAGTGCGATTCTTTTAATTGATTGAATGCAATATTCTACTAAATCATTGCCATGCTTAAAACTTTGTTTCACAACAGTGAAGTGTTTGTCACTTAGGCCTAGATTTAGAGTTCGGCGGTAAAAGGGCTGTTAACGCTCCGCGGGCTTTTTTCTGGCCGCACCATAAATTTAACTCTGGTATCGAGAGTTAAAACAAATGCTGTGTTAGGCTCCAAAAAAGGAGCGTAGAGCATTTTTACCGCAAAAGCAACTCTCGATACCAGAGTTGCTTACGGACGCGGCCGGCCTCAAAAACGTGCTCGTGCACGATTCTCCCATAGGAAACAATGGGACTGTTTGAGCTGAAAAAAAACCTAACACCTGCAAAAAAGCAGCGTTCAGCTCCTAACGCAGCCCCATTGTTTCCTATGGGGAAACACTTCCTACGTCTGCACCTAACACCCTAACATGTACCCCGAGTCTAAACACCCCTAACCTTACACTTATTAACCCCTAATCTGCCGCCCCCGCTATCGCTGACCCCTGCATTACAGTTTTAACCCCTAATCTTCGGCTCCGTAAACCGCCGCAACCTACGTTATCCCTATGTACGCCTAATCTGCTGCCCTAACATCGCCGACCCCTATGTTATATTTATTAACCCCTAATCTGCCCCCCACAACGTCGCCGACACCTACCTACACTTATTAACCCCTAATCTGCCGAGCGGACCTGAGCGCTACTATAATAAAGTTATTAACCCCTAATCCGTCTCACTAACCCTATCATAAATAGTATTAACCCCTAATCTGCCCTCCCTAACATCGCCGACACCTACCTTCAATTATTAACCCCTAATCTTCCGATCGGAGCTCACCGCTATTCTAATAAATGTATTAACCCCTAAAGCTAAGTCTAACCCTAACACTAACACCCCCCTAACTTAAATATAATTTACATATAACGAAATAAATTAAATCTTATTAAATAAATGATTCCTATTTAAAGCTAAATACTTACCTGTAAAATAAACCCTAATATAGCTACAATATAAATTATAATTATATTTTAGCTATTTTAGGATTAATATTTATTTTACAGGCAACTTGGTATTTATTTTAACTAGGTACAATAGCTATTAAATAGTTAAGAACTATTTAATAGTTACCTAGTTAAAATAATAACAAATTTACCTGTAAAATAAAAACTAACCTAAGATATAATTAAACCTAACACTACCCTATCAATAAAATAATTAAATAAACTACCTACAATTACCTACAATTAACCTAACACTACACTATCAATAAATAAATTAAACACAATTGCTACAAATAAATACAATTAAATAAACTAGCTAAAGTACAAAAAATAAAAAAGAACTAAGTTACAGAAAATAAAAAAATATTTACAAACATAAGAAAAATATTACAACAATTTTAAACTAATTACACCTACTCTAAGCCCCCTAATAAAATAACAAAGCCCCCCAAAATAAAAAATTCCCTACCCTATTCTAAATTAAAAAAGTTACAAGCTCTTTTACCTTACCAGCCCTGAACAGGGCCCTTTGCGGGGCATGCCCCAAGAAGTTCAGCTCTTTTGCCTGTAAAAAAAACATACAATACCCCCCCCCCAACATTACAACCCACCACCCACATACCCCTAATCTAACCCAAACCCCCCTTAAATAAACCTAACACTAATCCCCTGAAGATCTTCCTACCTTGTCTTCACCATACCAGGTTCACCGATCCGTCCTGGCTCCAAGATCTTCATCCAACCCAAGCGGGGGTTGGCGATCCATAATCCGGTGCTGAAGAGGTCCAGAAGAGGCTCCAAAGTCTTCATCCTATCCGGCAAGAAGAGGACATCCGGACCGGCAAACATCTTCTCCAAGCCGCATCTTCTATCTTCTTCCATCCGGTGCGGAGCGGGTCCATCTTGAAGCAGGCGACGCGGATCCATCCTCTTCTTCCGATGTCTCCCGACGAATGACGGTTCCTTTAAGGGACGTCATCCAAGATGGCGTCCCTCGAATTCCGATTGGCTGATAGGATTCTATCAGCCAATCGGAATTAAGGTAGGAATTTTCTGATTGGCTGATGGAATCAGCCAATCAGAATCAAGTTCAATCCGATTGGCTGATCCAATCAGCCAATCAGATTGAGCTCGCATTCTATTGGCTGTTCCGATCAGCCAATAGAATGCGAGCTCAATCTGATTGGCTGATTGGATCGGCCAATCGGATTGAACTAGATTCTGATTGGCTGATTCCATCAGCCAATCAGAAAATTCCTACCTTAATTCCGATTGGCTGATAGAATCCTATCAGCCAATCGGAATTCGAGGGACGCCATCTTGGATGACGTCCCTTAAAGGAACCGTCATTCGTCGGGAGACATCGGAAGAAGAGGATGGATCCGCGTCGCCTGCTTCAAGATGGACCCGCTCCGCACCGGATGGAAGAAGATAGAAGATGCGGCTTGGAGAAGATGTTTGCCGGTCCGGATGTCCTCTTCTTGCCGGATAGGATGAAGACTTTGGAGCCTCTTCTGGACCTCTTCAGCACCGGATTATGGATCGCCAACCCCCGCTTGGGTTGGTTGAAGATCTTGGAGCCAGGACGGATCGGTGAACCTGGTATGATGAAGACAAGGTAGGAAGATCTTCAGGGGCTTAGTGTTAGGTTTATTTAAGGGGGGTTTGGGTTAGATTAGGGGTATGTGGGTGGTGGGTTGTAATGTTGGGGGGGGGGTATTGTATGTTTTTTTTACAGGCAAAAGAGCTGAACTTCTTGGGGCATGCCCCGCAAAGGGCCCTGTTCAGGGCTGGTAAGGTAAAAGAGCTTGTAACTTTTTTAATTTAGAATAGGGTAGGGAATTTTTTATTTTGGGGGGCTTTGTTATTTTATTAGGGGGCTTAGAGTAGGTGTAATTAGTTTAAAATTGTTGTAATATTTTTCTTATGTTTGTAAATATTTTTTTATTTTCTGTAACTTAGTTCTTTTTTATTTTTTGTACTTTAGCTAGTTTATTTAATTGTATTTATTTGTAGCAATTGTGTTTAATTTATTTATTGATAGTGTAGTGTTAGGTTAATTGTAGGTAATTGTAGGTAGTTTATTTAATTATTTTATTGATAGGGTAGTGTTAGGTTTAATTATATCTTAGGTTAGTTTTTATTTTACAGGTAAATTTGTTATTATTTTAACTAGGTAACTATTAAATAGTTCTTAACTATTTAATAGCTATTGTACCTAGTTAAAATAAATACCAAGTTGCCTGTAAAATAAATATTAATCCTAAAATAGCTACAATATAATTATAATTTATATTGTAGCTATATTAGGGTTTATTTTACAGGTAAGTATTTAGCTTTAAATAGGATTAATTTATTTAATAAGAGTTAATTTATTTCGTTAGATTAAAATTATATTTAAGTTAGGGGGGTGTTAGTGTTAGGGTTAGACTTAGCTTTAGGGGTTAATACATTTATTAGAATAGCGGTGAGCTCCGATCGGAAGATTAGGGGTTAATAATTGAAGTTAGGTGTCGGCGATGTTAGGGAGGGCAGATTAGGGGTTAATACTATTTATGATAGGGTTAGTGAGGCGGGTTAGGGGTTAATAACTTTATTATAGTAGCGGTGCGGTCCGCTCGGCAGATTAGGGGTTAATAAGTGTAGGCAGGTGGAGGCGACGTTGAGGGGGGCAGATTAGGGGTTAATAAATATAATATAGGGGTCGGCGATGTTAGGGGCAGCAGATTAGGGGTACATAAGGATAATGTAGGTGGCGGCGATTTGCGGTCGGAAGATTAGGGGTTAATTATTTTAAGTAGCTGGCGGCGATGTTGTGGGGGGCAGATTAGGGGTTAATAAATGTAATATAGGGGTCGGCGGGCTTAGGGGCAGCAGATTAGGGGTACATAAATATAA
The DNA here is from genome assembly GCF_027579735.1 of Bombina bombina. Classification (NCBI taxonomy): domain Eukaryota; kingdom Metazoa; phylum Chordata; class Amphibia; order Anura; family Bombinatoridae; genus Bombina; species Bombina bombina. The sequence continues at coordinate 399,465,738 of NC_069499.1, read as the reverse complement.
CGTAGGTGGCGGTCGGCAGATTAGGGGTTAAAAATTTTAATCGAGTGGCGGCGGTGTGGGGGGACCTCGGTTTAGGGGTACATAGGTAGTTTATGGGTGTTAGTGTACTTTAGGGTACAGTAGTTAAGAGCTTTATAAACCGGCGTTAGCCAGAAAGCTCTTAACTCCTGCTATTTTCAGGCGGCTGGAATTTTGTCGTTAGAGCTCTAACGCTCACTGCAGAAACGACTCTAAATACCGGCGTTAGAAAGATCCCATTGAAAAGATAGGCTACGCAAATGGCGTAGGGGGATCTGCGGTATGGAAAAGTCGCGGCTGTAAAGTGAGCGTTAGACCCTTTAATCACTGACTCCAAATACCAGCGGGCGGCCAAAACCAGCGTTAGGAGCCTCTAACGCTGGTTTTGACGGCTACCGCCGAACTCTAAATCTAGGCCTTAGAAAAGAATTACAAACAAAAACCTGTTTATTTTTTTTTTCACTTTTTGACAGACTATATTTAAAAAATACTTATCAGGCAAAGCATGTGAAATGGGTGGATCATAGTTAATAAAAGAGTGGTTGAAGTAGTGGGTAGATAGATATAAATGCCATATATTGTCCTTTAATTACATTTGATTTTTCTGGTGCCAGAACTTATGTATTCCCTCAAAGTGACAGTCATCTTTCACCCTCCTGGACCGACCGTCCAATTCTTTGACAACTTTGCCGCCTGGCTTCCTCACTTTCTCTTTACTAATATACCAACGCTATTTCTTGGGGACGTCAACATTCCCATTGACAACCCATCTGCCCCTGCTGCCTCTAAACTTCTTTCACTCACCTCCTCCTTCGGTCTCTCACGATCCAGCTCATTCACTACTCACCGTGATGGACACTCCATCAACCTGGTATTTTCCTACCTCTGTTCTATATCTGACCGCACTTGTTGCCCTTTTTTCATTTCCGACCATCACCTGGTCACCTATAATATTAATGCAACAGCTAAACCCACTTCTCCATCCCACCCCCTGCACCTGTAGAAATATACATGCTGTGGATCCGCTCCAATTTTCAAAAATCATTCAAGATCTCCACCCTCACACTTCCACTATAACCTGCCCTGATCTCTCTACAGCCCACTATAACGAAACTCTCTCCTCTGCATTAGACACACTTGGCAAACACGCTATTTGCAAAAATGCTCCCGTACTGCTGAGCATGTCTGGAGGAAAGCTCATTCTGAACCTGATTTCATACACTATAAGTTTATTCTTCGTTTATACACTTCTGCCCTTCACCTAGCCAAGCAAACCTACTTCTATTCTCTCATATTTACTCTTTCCTCAAACCCTAAATGACTCTTCTCCACCTTTATCTTTCTCCTCTACCCACCTGCTCCACCCTCATCTGTCTTTAGTGCTCAATACCTGGCAGGCTACTTTTTAAACAAAACACGTACTATCCGAAGCAACATCCCAACACCAACCTGCAATATTCCAACAACAGGCCCAGTTACTCCCTCTGCCACACTCTGCATCTTCCATCCAGCTATTGAGAATTAAGTTTCTTCATTACTATCTTCCTCATGCCTCACTACTTGCCTACTCGACCCTATCCCTTCCCATCTAATACCCTCCCTGTCTTCCACCCTCACTCCTGCTCTTACTCACATCTTCAACCTATCTCTCTCTACCGGCTCATTTCCATCTTTTTCCAAACACGCAAAAGTCACTCCAATACTCAAAACACCCTCCCTCGAACCCTTCTCCTGAAAGCTACCACCCCATATCACTGCTTCCACTAACATCAAAACTCCTTGAAAAACTAGTTTACAATAACCTAACCCACTTCCTGTCCACCAACTCTTTGCTTGACCCCCTGCAATATGGATTCCGCCCCAAACACTCAACTGAGACTGCCCTTTCCAAGGTTACTAACTGCTAAAAAATATTGTCCACGACTCTATACTCATGTTACTTGACCTCTCAGCTGCTTTCGACCCAGTTGACCACCCCCTTCTCCTATAGACGCTTAGCTCTTTTGGCCTCTGTGACACTGCTCTTTCCTGGATTCACTCCTATCTTTCTCACATGTCTTTTTCTGTGTCATTTGCCGGTGACTCCTACTCTCCAATGCCTCTGTCTGTTGTAGTACCTCAAGGATCTGTTCTGGGTCCTCTACTCTTCTCCATTTATACCTCTTTGCTGGGTAAACTTATCAACAGTTATGGCTTCAAATATCACCTCTATGCTGATGACACCCAGATCTACCTCTCCACCCCTGCTCTCTCTCCCTCTGTCTTTTCTTATGTCAGCGACTGCTTATCTGGTATTTCTTCCTGGATGGCCTCTCACCACCTAAAGATTAACATGTCCAAGACTGAGCTCCTTCTTACCCCCCTGCCCCTCAAGCTCTATGCTGACTTCTGACTTCTCTATCCCTGTTGAAGGCATCACCAATTCCCTATTGCCCCAAGTCCGCTGCCTCAGAGTTACACTTGACTCAAATTTATCCTTCGTCCCCCATATCCAATCACTTTCTATATCCTGCCGCAACCATATACGCAATATTTCCAAGATTCGCCCTTTTCTGAGCGCTACAAAGCAAATAATCCACTCCCTTGTTATTTCCAGACTTGACTACTGCAATAACCTACTCACTGGCTTTCCTCTTTCCCGCCTCTCCCCCCTTCAATCCATCCTAAATGCCTCTGCCAGACTGACCCACCTTTCCCATCGTTCTGTATCTGCTGCACCTCTCTGCAAGTCTCTTCATTGGCTCCCCATTCACAGCAGAATTAAATTCAAAATTCTCACCCTTACATACAAAGCTCTCACCAATGCTGCTCCCCTCTACCTATCCTCTCTAATAAACAGCCCGCCCACGAAGACCCAACAATCAACTGCTCCTTGCTTTCGCAACTATCACCTTTTCTCATGCTAGACTGCAGGACTTCTGTCGTGCAGCACCTACCCTCTGGAACATTCTCTCTCATGCTGTCAGGCTTTGCCCTAATCTTTCTTCCTTTAAATGCTCCCTGAAGACTTTTCTGTTCAGGGAAGCCTACCACCCAACTCAATAATAAATTAATTTCACTTATCTAACATTTCCCTCATCTAACTCTGCATTAACATCTTTCTCAATCTTGCAGTCCTCACCTCCTGTTTCTCAACCTCCTACCATTCTAGATTGTAAGTTCCCACAGGAATAGGGCCCTCAATTCCTCTTGTATGTGTTTGTAAATGTTGTCCTGTCTCTTACAAGTTTTATATCCTTGTTTTATTTAAATGAATTGTATACATTGACAGCGCTGCGGAATATGTTGGTGCTTTATAAAGTTTAATAATAATAAAATAATAATGTATTTGCCACTAAACTACCCTTAAAAATCTAATCTGGTGAATATTTGTTAAATAGAACACTCTTAAAATAAAGACTTTAAATCTGAAGATTAATATTTCATACCATTACCTTAAAGGGACAGTAAGCTATTTTTTTTACCCCGATAATTGTGCAGCATGCACACAATCATTTACTACATTGATACTCTCACCATATAAAAATAAAGATGTTTTTATATTTCTGCTCTTAAAGCATTTAAAAAAAACTGCCGGAGGGTTTTAAGGCTATCAGCGGTAGACTGTTGAGAACAGCAATATAAATAAATCTATTTTTACTAGATGAGGGTATTATTGAAGCAACTGATTACGCACATCCTAGTTACAGAAATAATATTGGTTACATGTACAGTATCAACATACAGAAGCAGCAATTTTTTTCATAAGCATAAAGGTTACCCACAGCCAATATGAGAGCAATTCCCATCTTTGCAAGATGAACAAATATGCAAGTAATTATGATAACCCATAAAGAAATACAACAATACACACATAAGTTGGGCATGAAAAGGCTTCACCTTGTTTATTAAATTAACAAGAATAAACTGTAAAAAGTTCCAACACATCACATCATGAACCCCCTTGTGTCAACTCAATCAGAAACTTCCCACAAGCCATTATAAATGACATGGGCCACTAAAAACTAAGCCAGGTCCTTTAGCACCCTGCCACAACAATCCCCACCCGATTCATATAGGAAGGAGTTGTAGGAGCTTCTGTTTTGCTCTAGAGGAAATTCCACTTCAACTTCAGCTCCTACCTGATAAAATCCCTCACACGCCTAATCTCTTGCTCCAACTCTGACCCTTCCATTCCCTCCAAGTGGAGTCAGATATCCCCATCTCTCATTTTATGCTTACAAGGTTTTCCTGCTCTAAAGAAATCACACACTACATCTAACTTCACTGGTAATTGCTTTAACAGGAACAGGAGAAATTCTTAACCTTGTTGAATTTGTAAACCTGCCAGTCAACACACAATATACATTTAACATCCATAGTTTTGAAATATGTCAAATGTCATATAAAATTGTTCATGAAGGGGTAGCAGGATATTTAAAATTCACTTGGATAACACTTACTGAATTATGTTGTATGTTGTATTGACAGAATATAAATTAACTTCAGTAGCCTTGTTTTAAACATTTAGGGCTAGATTGCAAGTGGAGTGCTAATTCGCATGCGCTAAATAACCAGACATTACAAGTGACTGGTTATTGCTACCACAAGCTTGCGGTAGCAATTAGCACTCTGAAAATTAACCAGAGATCAGATCTCTGGTTAATTTTCAAAAAGTGCCCCAATTGCCCCCCAAATTAAGTATGTTTTACTTTTTTATTAAAAAAAAGAAGCATTTCTTGTTTAATAAAAAAGTAACTGCACAAGGCAGCTTTTATGGGTTAAAAGTAGTGATGTCGCGAACAGTTCGCCGGAGAACAGTTCCCGGCGATCTTAGTTTGCTCGCGTTCGCCGCGGTGGGCGAACATATGCAATGTTCGATCCACCCCTATTCGTCATCATTGAGGAAACTTTGACCCTGTAGCAGACACTCCCTCCCAGACCCTCCCAGCTCCTGGGCAGTAGCCATTTTGGATTCATTACGATCCTGCATTCTTAGTGAGAGGAGGGTTAGTGCTGCTGCTGGTGATTTTATAGGGAAATTGATAGCTAGGCTAGTGTATTCAGTGTCCACTACAGTCCTGAAGGACTCATCTGATCTCTGCTGTAAGGACAGCACCCCAAAAAGCCCTTTTTAGGGCTAGAACTTCAGCCCAAAAAGCCCTTTTTAGGGCTAGAACTTCATTCTTTTTTTTTTTTTTTAATCTAATTGCATTTGCCTGCCTGTCAGCCTGTGTGTGAGGCTCACGGCATATACTGTGATTAATTACTCTGTGCCACCACTCATATCTGGTGTAACATTAGTGTAAATTAAAAAAAAAAAAACTTTTACATCAGTTTGCTGGTGTAATCTAATTTAATTTTCCATCAGGCCTGTGTGTCAGGCCCACAGCATATACTGTGATTAATTGCTCTGTGCCACCACTCATATCTGGTGTAACATTAGTGTAAATTAAAAAAAAAAAAAAATTTACAACAGTTTGCTAGTGTAATCTAATTTCATTTTCCATCAGGCCTGTGTGTCAGGCTCACAGCATATACGGTGATTAATTGCTCTGTGCCACCACTCATATCTGGTGTAACATTACTGTAAATTTAAAAAAAAACAAAAAACTTTTACATCAGTTTGCTAGTGTAATCTAATTTCATTTTCCATCAGGCCTGTGTGTCAGGCCCACAGCATATACTGCGATTAATTGCTCTGTGCCACCACTCATATCTGGTGTAACATTAGTGTAAATTTAAAAAAAAAAAACTTTTACATCAGTTTGCATCTATTGATCTATGCAATTCGTATCTATCAAATGTATATTGTATCTATTGATCTATGTAATTTGTATTTATCAAATGTATATTGCATCTATTGATCTATGCAATTCGTATCTATCAAATGTAAATTGCATCTTTTGATCTATGTAATTCGTATCTATCAAATGTATATTGCATCTTTTGATCTATGTAATTGGTATCTATCAAATGTATATTGCATCTATTCATCTATGTAATCTATGGATCTATCTATCAAATCTATCGATCTCGTGGCCGGACTGTTTTGTGACAGCCATTTGTGTTTTGGCCAAATTTGAAGTAGGAGGACAGACCAAGCATCTTCTTCCATCTCCCTGTTCCGAAAATCAAGGCCATATAGACCTCCCCCGATAGGGGGAGTAACAGGTATTAAACTGCTAAGAATAGTACAACTTAGTACTTAACACACCACGGGTCCCAGACCGCATGTCTTATTGTTATACTCTGTCAGGGAAATGATATATCTATCAAATCTATCTATTTATCTATCAAATCTATCTAACTATCAATCGTATCTATCAAATATATATTGCATCTATTGATCTCTGTAATTCGTATCTATCAAATGTATATTGCATCTTTTGATCCATGTAATTCGTATCTATCAAATGTATATTGCATCTTTTGATCTATGTAATTCGTATCTATCAAATGTATATTGCATCTTTTGATCTATGTAATTCATATCTATCAAATGTATATTGCATCTTTTGATCTGCCTTGCTGCTCCTTTCAGGCAGGCCAGCTAATTGCATACAGGCCCACAGACTCTGTAAAAGATCTCTCTTGCAGGGAGAGGTGCAGCCAGAATGCAGGGTCAGAACCTCTGCAACTGGTATACTCGATTGTGCAAAAGGAAGTAACCTTACCATGGGTCTCAGACCGCACGTCTTTGTAATTCTCTGCCTGGGAAATTATATAACTTTCAAATTAGCTATTTATCTATCAAATCTATCTAACTATCAATCATATCTATCAAATGTATATTGCATCTATTGATCTATGCAATTCGTATCTATCAAATGTATATTGCATCTTTTGATCTATGTAATTCGTATCTATAAAATGTAAATTGCATCTTTTGATCTATGTAATTCGTATCTATCAAATGTATATTGCATCTTTTGATCTATGTAATTGGTATCTATCTAATGTATATTGCATCTATTCATCTATGTAATCTATGGGGCCTAGTTATCAAGCCGTCAACCTCAAATACGCTGGAATTCCGCAGCGTATTTGTGGCGAGGCTGATTCACCTTAGTTATCAAGCCCTAGACACCGGCAAAAGTAGAATTTTGTGACGTAAGCTTCGATCCGCCGGACTCAGTCCGACACAGATTACCTGATATCCCATTGATTCCTATGGTAGTTTCTACACCTAACACCCTAACCTGCACCCCGAGTCTAAACACCCCTAATCTGTCCCCCCCTACACCGCCACAACTAAATAAAGTGTTTACCCCCTAAACCGCCACTCCCGGAGCCCACCGTAAGCTATAATAAATATGTTAACCCCTAAACCGCCGCTACCGGTCCCCGCCGCAACTAAAATATATGTATTAACCCCTAAACCGCCGCTCCCGGACCCCGCCGCCACCTATATTATACCTATTAACCCCTATCCTGCCCCCCTACACCGCCACCACCTATAATAAATTAATTAACCCCTATCCTGCCCCCCTACACCGCCGTCACTGTAATAAAATTATCAACACCTAAACCTAAGTCTAACACTAACCCTAACACCCCCCTAACTTAAATATTAATTAAATAAATCTAAATAATATTTCTCTTATTAACTAAATTAATCCTATTTAAACATAAATACTAACCTTTAAAATAAACCCTAATATAGCTACAATATAAATAATAATTATATTGTAGCTATCTTAGGATTTATTTTTATTTTACAGGCAACTTTCAATTTATTTTAACTAGGTACAATAGCTATTAAATAGTTATGAACTATTTAATAGCTACCTAGTTAAAATAAAGAGAAATTTACCTGTAAAATAAAAACTAACCTAAGTTACAATTACACCTAACACTACGCTATACTTTAATAAATTATTCCTATTTAAAAATAAATACTTTCCTGTAAAATAAACCCTAAAATAAACCCTAAGATAGCTACAATGTAATTAATAATTACATTGTAGCTATTGTAGGATTTATATTTATTTTACAGGTAACTTTGTATTTATTTTAGCTAGTTAGAATAGTTATTAAATAGTTATTAACTATTTAATAACTACCTAGCTAAACGAAATACAAAATTACCTGTAAAATAAATCCTAACCTAAGTTACAATTAAACCTAACACTACACTATCATTAAATTAATTAAATAAATTACCTACAAATAACTACAATTAAACTAAATAAACTAACTAAAGTACAAAAAATAAAAAAGCTAAGTTACAAAAAAAAAAGTTAGAAACATTTTAAAAATATTACAACAATTTAAAGATACTTACACCTAATCTAAGCCCCCAAATAAAATAACAAAGCCCCCAAAATAAAAAAATTCCCTACCCTATTCTACATTAAAAAGTTCCCAGCTCTATTACCTTACCAGCCCTTAAAATGGCCTTTTGCGGGGCATGCCCCAAAGAAAACAGCTCTTTTGCCTGTAAAATAAAAATACACCCCCCCCAACATTAAAACCCACCACCCACATACCCCTAATCTAACCCAAACCCCCCTTAAATAAACCTAACACTACCCCCCTGAAGATCATCCTACCTTGAGCCATCTTCAGCCAGCCGACCACCGATGGAACCGAAGAGAAGATCAGGAGCGGCAGAAGTCATCATCCAAGGGGCGCTGAAGAAGTCTTCCATCCGATTTAAGTCATCATCCAGGCGGCGCTAAAGAGGTCTTCCATCCGATAGAAATCTTCATCCATGCGGCGTCTTCAATCTTCATCCATCCGGAGCGGAGCCATCTTCAGACAAGCCGGCGCGGAGCCATCCTCTTCTTCCTGACGACTAACGATGAATGAAGGTTCCTTTAAGGGACGTCATTCAAGATGGCGTCCCTTCAATTCCGATTGGCTGATAGGATTCTATAAGACAATCTGAATTAAGGTAGGAAAAATCTGATTGGCTGATTGAATCAGCCAATCAGATTGAAGTTCAATCCGATTGGCTGATCCAATCAACCAATCAGATTGAGCTCGCATTCTATTGGCTGTTCCGATAAGCCAATAGAATGCAAGCTCAATCTGATTGGCTGATTGGATCAGCCAATCGGATTGAACTTCAGTCTGATTGGCTGATTCAATCTGCCAATCAGATTTTTTCAACCTTAATTCCGATTGGCTGATAGAATCCTCAATCGGAATTGAAGAGACGCCATCTTGGATGACGTCCCTTAAAGGAACCTTCATTCGTCGTTAGTCGGCGGGAAGAAGAGGATGGCTCCACGTCGGCTCGTCTGAAGATCACTCCGCTCCGCTCCGGATGGATGAAGATTGAAGACGCCGCATGGATGAAGACTTCTATTGGATGGAAGACCTCTTCAGCGCCGCCTGGATGATGACTTCAATCGGATGGAAGACTTCTTCAGCGCCCCTTGGATAATGACTTCTGCCGCTCCTGATCTTCTCTTCGGTTCCATCGGTGGTCGGCTTGTTGAAGATGGCTCAAGGTAGGATGATCTTCAGGGGGGTAGTGTTAGGTTTATTTAAGGGGGGTTTGGGTTAGATTAGGGATATTTGGGTGGTGGGTTTTAATGTTGGGGGGGGTTGTATTTTTATTTTACAGGCAAAAGAGCTGTTTTCTTTGGGGCATGCCCCGCAAAAGGCCCTTTTAAGGGCTGGTAAGGTAATAGAGCTGGGAACTTTTTAATGTAGAATAGGGTAGGGAATTTTTTTATTTTGGGGGGCTTTGTTATTTTATTAGGGGGCTTAGATTAGGTGTAAGCAGCTTAAAATTGTTGTAATATTTTTAAAATGTTTGTAACTTATTTTTTTATTTTTTGTAACTTAGCTTGTTTTATTTTTTTGTACTTTAGTTAGTTTATTTAATTTAATTTAATTGTAGTTATTTGTAGGTAATTTATTTAATTAATTTAATGATAGTGTAGTGTTAGGTTTAATTGTAACTTAGGTTAGGATTTATTTTACAGGTAATTTTGTATTTCTTTTAGCTAGGTAATTATTAAATAGTAATAACTATTTAATAACTATTCTAACTAGCTTAAATAAATACAAAGTTACCTGTAAAATAAATATAAATCCTAAAAATAGCTACAATGTAATTATTAATTACATTGCAGCTATCTTAGGGTTTATTTTACAGGTATTTAGTTTTAAATAGGAATAATTTATTAAAGTATAGTGTAGTGTTAGGTTTAATTGTAACTTAGGCTAGTTTTTATTTTACAGGTAAATTTATCTTTATTTTAACTAGGTAGCTATTAAATAGTTAATAACTATTTAATAGCTATTGTACCTAGTTAAAATAAATTGAAAGTTGCCTATAAAATAAAAATAAATCCTAAGATAGCTACAATATAATTCTTATTTATATTGTAGCTATATTAGGGTTTATTTTACAGGTAAGTATTTATTATTAAATGGGATTAAAGGGACATTCCAGTCAAAATATAAATGCACATAGATTTATTGCATCTTTGAATAGAAACATATTTGCAATATACATGTATTAGCAAAAATGCTTCTTTTAAGAGTTATCACTGTTTTAGTGTTAACATTTTTCTCTGCATGTGCATGTGAAGCATAGCTAGATATTTTCACTGCACCCACATTTTAAATAATGCAGCTGCTTAGATCATCACTGGGGCTTGTATCATGTCAGCAATTAACAAATGGAGTCATTACCAGATAGTACAAGCACCTTAGGCTCTTAGAACAAGTGTTGTGTTTAAAATGCTGGTGCACGGTGCATACTTAAATACACTTTTGAAATAGCTATAGCTTTTATTAGAAGCATTTTTGCTAATGCATGTATATTACAAAATTGTTTCTGTTCAATACCAAAATGCACCCATGTGGTTTCCAATTTGGGCTGGAATATCCCTTTAATTTAGTTAATAATAGAAATATTATTTAGATTTATTTAATTAATATTTAAGTTAGGGGGTGTTAGGGTTAGTGTTAGACTTAGGTTTAGGGGGTTAATAATTTTATTACATTGGCGGAGGTGTAGGGGGGGCAGGATAGGGGTTAATAAATTTATTATAGGTGGCAACGGTGTGGGGGTGCAGATTAGGGGTTAATAAGTTTAAAATAGGTTGTGGCGGGGTCCGGGAGCGGCGGATTAGGGGTTAAACTATTTATTTAGTTGCGGCGAGGTCCGGGATCCACAGGATAGGGGTTAATAACTTTATTATAGGTGGCGGCGGTATAGGGGGGGCAGGATAGGGGTTACTAGGAATAATGTAGGTGGCGGCGGTGTCCGGGAGCGGCGGTTTAGGGGTTAATACTTTTATAAGAGTTGCGGTGGGGTCTAGGAGCGGCGGTTTAGGGGTTAATAACTTTAGTTGCCGGGGGCTCTGGGGGCGCCGGTATAGGGGGTAGAACAGTGTAGTTAGTGTGGGTGCTTAGTGACAGGCTAGCAATAAAGCTGTCAAAAAGCCGAAGAGCAGCGAGATCGGATGAGTGATAACTCTCACAGTCCGCTGCTTATCGCCTTGTACTTGGTGCGCGGCTTTTTGACAGCTTTTTTGATAACTTAGGCGAAATTTTTCAGTTCCGCGGCGGCGATGGTAGGCGAGCGTATTGGGCCGGCGAAGGCAGGTAAACTAGACGGCTTGATAACTAGGCCCCTATGGATCTATCTATCATATCTATCGATCTCGTGGCTGGACTGTTTTTCGGCCAAATTTGAAGTAGGAGGACAGACCAAGCATCTTCTTCCATCTCCCTGTTCCGAAAAGCAAGCCCATATAGACCTTCCCCGATAGGGGGAGTAACAGGTATTAAACTGCTAAGAATAGTACTACTTAGTACTTAACACACCACGGGTCCCAGACCGCATCTCTTATTGTTATACTCTGTCAGGGAAATTATATAACTATCAATCGTATCAATCAAATATATATTGCATCTATTGATCTCTGTAATTCGTATCTATCAAATGTATATTGCATCTTTTGATCTATGTTATTCGTATCTATCAAATGTATATTGCATCTTTTGATCCATGTAATTCGCATCTATCAAATGTATATTGCATCTTTTGATCTATGTAATTCATATCTATCAAATGTATATTGCATCTTTTGATCTATATAATTTGTATCTATCAAATGTATATTGCATATTTTGATCTATGTAATTCGTATCTATCAAATGTATATTGCATCTTTTGATCTGCCTTGCTGCTCCTTTCAGGCAGGCCAGCTCTTTGCATACAGGCCCACAGACTCTGTAACAGATCTCTCTTGCAGGGAGAGGTGCAGCCAGAATGCAGGGTCAGAACCTCTGCAACTGGTATACTCGATTGTGCAAAAGGAAGTAACCTTACCATGGGTCTCAGACCGCACGTCTTTGTAATTCTCTGCCTGGGAAATTATATATCTTTCAAATTAGCTATTTATCTATCAAATCTATCTAACTATAAATCGTATCTATCAAATGTATATTGCATCTATTGATCTATGCAATTCATATCTATCAAATGTATATTGCATCTTTTGATCTATGTAATTCGTATCTATCAAATGTATATTGCATCTTTTGATCTATGTAATTGGTATCTATCAAATGTATATTGCATCTATTGATCTATGTAATCTATGGATCAATCTATCAAATCTATCGATCTCGTGGCCGGACTGTTTTGTGACAGCCACTTGTGTTTCGGACAAATTTGAAGTAGGAGGACAAACCAAGCATCTTCTTCCATCTCCCTGTTCCGAAAATCAAGGCCATATAGACCTCCCCTGATAGGGGGAGTAACAGGTATTAAACTGCTAAGAATAGTACTACTTAGTACTTAACACACCACGGGTCCAAGACCGCATGTCTTATTGTTATACTCTGTCAGGGAAATTATATAACTATCAATCGTATCAATACAATATATATTGCATCTACTGATCTCTGTAATTCGTATCTATCAAATGTATATTGCATCTTTTGATCTATGTTATTCGTATCTATCAAATGTATATTGCATCTTTTGATCTATGTTATTCGTATCTATCAAATGTATATTGCATCTTTTTATCCATGTAATTCGTATCTATCAAATGTATATAGCATCTTTTGATCTATGTAATTCATATCTATCAAATGTATATTGCATCTTTTGATCTATGCAATTCGTATCTATCAAATGTATATTGCATCTTTTGATCTATATAATTCATATCTATCAAATGTAAATTGCATCTTTTGATCTATGTAATTCATATCTATCAAATGTATATTGCATCTTTTGATCTGCCTTGCTGCTCCTTTCAGGCAGGCCAGCTCTTTGCAAACAGGCCCACAGACTCTGTAACAGATCTCTCTTGCAGGGAGAGGTGCAGCCAGAATGCAGGGTCAGAATCTCTGCAACTGGTATACTCGATTGTGCAAAAGGAAGTAACCTTACCATGGCTCACAGACCACACGTCTTTGTAATTCTCTGCCTGGGAAATTATATATCTTTCAAATTAGCTATTTATCTATCAAATCTATCTAACTATCAATCGTATCTATCAAATGTATATTGCATCTATTGATCTATGTAATTCGTATCTATCAAATGTATATTGCATCTTTTGATCTATGTAATTCGTATCTATCAAATGTATATTGCACCTTTTAATCTATGTAATTCGTATCTATTAAATGTAAATTACATCTTTTGATCTATGTAATTCGTATCTATCAAATGTATATTGCATCTTTTGATCTATGTAATTGGTATCTATCAAACGTATATTGCATCTATTGATCTATGTAATCTATGGATCTATCTATCAAATCTATCGATCTCGTGGCCGGACTGTTTTGTGACAGCCACTTGTGTTTCGGCCACATTTGAAGTAGGAGGACAGACCAAGCATCTTCTTCCATCTCCCTGTTCCGAAAATCAGGTATTAAACTGTTAAGAATAGAACTACTTAGTACTTAACACACCACGGGTCCCAGACCACATGTCTTATTGTGATACTCGTTCAGGGAAATTATATATCTATCAAATCTATCTATTTATCTATCGAATCTATATAACTATCAATTGTATCAATCAAATATATATTGCATCTATTTATCTCTGTAATTCGTATCTATCAAATGTATATTGCATCTTTTGATCTATGTAATTCATATCTATCAAATGCATATTGCATCTTTTGATCTATGTAATTGGTATCTATCAAATGTATATTGCATCTTTTGATCTATGTAATTGGTATCTATCAAATGTATATTGCATCTATTGATCTATGCAATTCGTATCTATCAAATGTATATTGCATCTATTGATCTATGGAATTCGCATCTATCAAATGTATATTGCATATATTGATCTATGTAATTCATATCTATCAAATGTATATTGCATCTTTTGATCTATGTAATTCGTATCTATCAAATGTAAATTGCATCTTTTGATCTATGTAATTGGTATCTATCAAATGTATATTGCATCTTTTGATCTATGTAATTCGTATCTATCAAATGTATATTGCATCTATTGATTTAATTCGTATCTATCAAATGTATATTGCATCTTTTGATCCATGTAATTCGTATCTATCAAATGTATATTGCATCTTTTGATCTATGTAATTCATATCTATCAAATGTAAATTGCATCTTTTGATCTATGTAATTGGTATCTATCAAATGTAAATTGCATCTTTTGATCTATGTAATTCGTATCTATCAAATGCATATTGCATCTATTAAAGTAATTCGTATCTATCAAATGTATATTGCATCATTTGATCTATGTAATTTGTATCTATCAAATGTATATTGCATCTATTGATGTAATTCGTATGTATCAAATGTATATTGCATCTTTTAATCTATGTAATTCGTATCTATCAAATGTATATTGCATCTATTGATTTAATTTGTATCTATCAAATGTATATTGCATCTTTTGATCCATGTAATTCGTATCTATTAAATGTATATTGCATCTTTTGATCTATGTAATTCGTATCTATCAAATGTAAATTGCATCTTTTGATCTATGTAATTCGTATCTATCAAATGTATATTGCATCTTTTGATCTATGTAATTGGTATCTATCAAATGTATATTGCATCTATTGATCTATGTAATCTATGTATCTATCTATCAAATCTATCAATCTCGTGGTTGTGCAAATGGACTGTTTGTGGTTGTTTGTGGTGCGTTAAACGGGGAGTTTGGTCTGTCACTGTGAATCGGGCGTAACCCTTACACTACCTGATCGATACAACATCATACCTGATGTTTTAAAGCACGTTATTCCAAACAATTTAGGAATGTTAGGTGATTTATGCCCTTTATGGCTTAAAACCAGACTCTGCATCAACTATGTAATTTTCCGTGGGAGTTTTACCAAGGATCACCCTCCGGCATGCCACAGTCCAGGTGTTAGTCCCCTTGAAACAACTTTTCCATCACTATTCGCCTGCCCATTGAAGTCAATGGCGGTTCGCCCAGTTCGCCGGTTCGCGAACATTTGCGGAAGTTTGTGTTCGCCGTTCGCGAACGCAAAATTTTAGGTTCGCAACATCACTAGTTAAAAGTGGCGTGTGTGGGGTGTTAGAAAAAAAACAACACTGAAAAGTTCCTTTACATTGCAGTCTACAGGGAACTGTGTGTTTCCTGTAATTATATATGTATATGCTTATATACATATATATTTATGTTTTAATATGTGTATATGATTAGAAAGAAATGTGCAACTTGCAGCCTAGAAACGTATGCAGTCTATAACGGAAGTTAAATCCTACCCAGGACTTATACATACATACTCCCTCTCCCCCTCTTTTCTCAAAAAGGCGTACCTTGATTGTAGAGTCTAGTCAGACTGAAGTCTCCAGATACATCTTGTGTGAATGATGAGCACTCGCATCAAAGGTAGGGTATAATCCGTGTGTCAAACGGACCGAGAACCTACTCGGTAGCTATACAAGGTATTCATCCGGCGTGGGCTCCTCCACACTCCTGGTAGATCCGGATGATGCACGTCAGTGATGTCACGTATGACACGTGGCAGGGGAAGGGATACAGTGGCTCCAAGTGACTGGTGGAGATGAATGAACACAAAGATGTGGGGCCATCGTGCAAAGATAAAAAGTCCTTTATTAGTAGAAAAACATTAAAAATTAGGAAGCATCCCAAAATTGAAAACAAGGGCAAAGCACCAATGCTGACATGTTTCAGCCCTCAGGCCGTATTCGTAGCATACGGTGCTGATACAAGGGTGTTACTTAAAACAGGTAACATGTTACCTGATTGGGTAAAGTTAATAAAAAAAAACAAAAAAATAAAAAAAATGCCCACATGATTCAAAATAACATTAACACTTAAATGCCTAGCTGTGAAACTAAGCACATACCAGTTACATAATAACAATAGCATAATATAGAAAGCATCGCTAGACTTTCTATAGATTTAGACGCGGGACTGATAATATAATGCAGTACAGATGCAGATATATGTTAAACAAGTGAAACAGAAGAGCATAGATACTACAAAATTTCAAACTTGTATGATTACATGTAAAGCAATTGGGGGACATCAAAGCACATATAAAAAATCTCATAATATTCATGGTACACTGTAAAGAAACTACTAGGGGCATGGATGATTAGCCGAAAATGAAAAATGGCTATTTAGTAGGACTTATCTTATAGGAAACCCCTAGGACATATGAACTGGAGTGTAGTTCTAAATCCAGCCCATACGTGCATAATGTATCACACAGTACTAGTTATTAATATCAGTTATTTGAACTGAGAGTATATGTATACATATATATATGTAAAGGGATCTGGGCAAAACAGGCTAGGGGCAATATACCCCGCCCTATACAGAAATGTTTAAGGTTGTTAAAACATAAAAAGATGGAATGATGTAAATGGATGGGCTACTTACATATGGCCATAGACGTAAACCCCAGAATATGACATATATAGGATAATTCAAAATGAATAAAAAAAATAAATCCTGGAACATGATGTCATCTCTAATCATTCCCAAAAGTTAATTATGTCATATCTGGAATTTAGGCCTTGAGGTGTCCTGGTTTTTAGGTGGAAAATCCATAACACCTCACGTTTTGCCAAGAGACTATCAATATCTCCTCCTCTCTTGGGTAGTACAGCTTTCTCAATGGCCATCCACCTAAAAGTGTCCAGTTTACTATTATGGTGGATAGCGAAATGCTGCACCAACGGAGTGGTGATTTGCCTCTTTCAATAGTGGAAATGTGTTCTCTCATACGTGTGTTAATATCTCTAGAGGTGAGACCTACATATTGAATGTTACACTTAACGCACGTAATAAGATATATTACGTGTGTATGAGTGCATTTCAGGCATGCCTTGATATCATATGTCCTACCGGTTGTAGCTGATGTGAATGAGCTCGAAATCTGAACATATTCACATGGCTTACATTTCCGATGGCCACATCTGAACATACCTGTGTGTGATAACCATGAGCTTTCTGGTCTTTTCACTTGTTTAAGTTGTGTGGGAGATAGGATGGTGCCAAGTGTACGGCATTTTTTGTATGTACATCTTAGACCATACTGAACCATATCTTTAAGCTGATCATCAGCTGCAAGTAATGAAAAATGTTTCTTTACAATACTGCAGATTTTAGAGTATTGAGCACTATATGTGGTCACAAAATGCACTCCTTTAAAGGCCCGTTTGCCATCCAAGGCTAGCTTATCTTCCAGGAGTTTGTCCCTAGGTATATCATGGACCTTAGTTTTTGCTTCCTTAGGCCTAGATTTGGAGTTCGGCGTTAGCCGTGAAAACCAGCATTAGAGGCTCCTAACGCGGGTTTCTTACGTACTCCGGTATTTAGAGTTCAGTTACCGACACTCAAAAAAAAACCTAACGCTCACATTTCTACCGACACCTCTGACCCAGTAGTAAACATATACCGACAAAAAAAACATCCACGAATCAAATAAAAAATATTACACAAACTACACTTACAGTCATACAAACACTACACTATGTTTATTTTTCATATTTAATAATTTTTCATCAAAATACAAAGGATTAAAGTTGCGAGATCTCGGGTGTTTGAAATAAAACAACACAAATCCATTTTCCCATTGACTTACATTGACACACGGGAAAAGACCCTCATATACCTACATCTACTAATAACATTATCACAAACATACACTCATCGATGCATACAAACAATATACACCACATGACATACACAAAATATTTATTTATTACAAAAAGAACACGATTTAGTTACTTTTTCACAAAAGCTCATGACGTCACTCACTTTACGAGGAAAACCAGTCTTAGAAAAAAAAAATGACCAATTTTCAGAGCCTCCATTGACTTCTATTGGGAAGACGTGCTCGTGCACGCGAAACCCTCATTTCCCTAACGCACGCAAATAGCGTAGACAGAAAAACTCCAAATACCAGCGCTAGAAAAGACATGATTTCATGCGTTAGATCCAGCTATGATAAATAGATCAAGAAATGACTATTTCCCTATGGTGGATTTATGGATTTTACTGTTTGAATATTCACAACACCATTAAATTCTTTCAGACTTTTATATTACATCAAATACAATTCAACATCACTAGTAACAACATTTTTGTTTTAAAAATATTACATTTAAACGGACACAAAAATAATGTCAACTTTTCAGGATTCACAAACACTACACAATGGGAAACAATTCTCATTTACCTTTATTATTGCATTTCAGTTATTCAACTCATATGCTTGCAGCAACAGCATATCTACATAGGCTTAACACATGATCACTCATGGATGCACATACATTACTTTTAACATTCACTCATACATGTGCATTCAAATGATGGGGGAAAAACACATTACATTCTCTAGAGGAATCACAAAACACAACATATGGATTTTACTGTACTTTTAACATCATGATTCCATCACCAGAAACCATTAGGAATTACGTACAACAAGAACATCAGTACACCAGATTACAGATGTCACTTTATGGGAAGGAACAACAATGCCAGACCGCTATATAGAAGTCAGCATATGTGGGACACAATCACAATATATACGTACATGTACATAACACGTATCACCCATCACTCAACCACAAAGCACACATTTAGATTTTATTCAGCACACAATAACAATGTAGTCAAATACAACAACACAATGAGGATTTCTGAACTACATAGGCAGGGTAATAATATCATGACGTCATTAGAAGATTCAACCATACACATCACAGATTCACCACTGTACCGCCCCTTTCGGAACTTTAACACTCAATACTACAATACAACATATACGTAAACAACAGTTTGGAACAGCATTATTAAGGCGATTTCAATGGGACAATTAATAAATATTGTCAGATCGCAAATCACTTATATATATATATATAATACTACAGATGACAGCCGGGAAGTTCTTCAGTATTAGTGCCATTTGAATGGGACGCATACAATATTGACATCTCGGCAATCACTTATATATACAATACTACAGATGACAGCCGGAAGTTATTCAGTATTAGTGCGATTTGAAAGGGACGCATACAATATTGACAGCTCAGCAATCACTTATATATACAATACTACAGATGGCAGACGGAAGTTATTCAGTATTATTGCTATTTTAAAGGGACGCATACAATATTGACATCTCGGCAATCACTTATATATACAATACTACAGATGGCAGCCGGAAGTTATTCAGTATTAGTGCGATTTGAAAGGGACGCATACAATATTTACAGCTCGGCAATCACTTATATATACAATACTACAGATGGCAGACGGGAAGTTCTGAATTATTATTGCGATTTTAAAGGGACGCATACAATATTTACAGCTCGGCAATCATATATACAATACTACAGATGGCAGACGGGAAGTTCGGAATTATTATTGAGATTTTAAAGGGACGCATACAATATTGACTGCTCGGCAATCACTTATATATACAATATTACAGATGGCAGCTGTTACTGTATCGTTTACAAACAATATTGCAGCAACATTGATCGATCACATTCAATGCACATTATACACAACTATGCACTTTCATTCATGTTAGCCTGGACGTGTGCTTGTTACTATAAGATCGCGTTTAAGAAATATTGATTACGCATATGAACAAACATTACAAACATGCACTGTATGTGTGATATTTGACACTTTCACATTGAGAATCATTGTTTGAAACTAACATTTCAGCAAACAACAAATAAACGCCCACTGTGAAAGCATTCGCGCCGCTCACATACAAACAGGTGAATACAATCAGCAATCATTACAAACTCACTACCATTGGACTAATTGTACTATAAATCCCCCAAACAACATGTCCAATGCATCACTTGTGATCCACATCAGATCAAGTGCTTACCTTGTTACGCTGTTTTGAAAGATGGATGACGATGACATGGTAGACGCTGCTGGTGCTGCTATTGGCGAACTAGCTGTTGGTCGAATCAGGCAGCCTCGGCGGCTCAGACTGAGACAAAGGGGTCATCTGGTTCGAGATCCTCGTGTCTACAGGGTGAGACCCACCTTGGAAAACATGAGTGACTTTGAGGTTTTTGATAAGTATCGGCTCGATCGCGAACAGCTCATTGGCCTTTACGATCTTCTTAAACCTCATTTGGAGCCACGTATAAGAATAAGGACTGCTGTTCCCGCCATGAGTAGGATGCTAAGCTGTCTATACGTCCTGGCCTCCGGGAGTTTTCAATCCGGAGAACTGTACATGCATGGCCTGGCTCAAGGTACATTCTCTGGGGTGTTTGATAACTTTCTGGACGCCATGGTACGTATCAGTAAGCAATACATAGGATTCCCACAGAATGATGGTGATTGGAGGCGCCTGAAGCGGGAATTCTTTGATATTGCTCAAATGCCCAATGTCTTGGGAGCCATAGATTGTACCCACATTGCGCTGCGTGCTCCAATTGATGACTCGCCCTTCAGAAATCGCAAACATTTTCATAGCCTTAACGTGCAGTATGTTTGTGACGCACAGATGAGGATTATGCATGTGTGTGCGAATTTTGGAGAAGCTTGTCATGATGCCCGCATCCTCTCTCTGTCGTCCCTGTGGAGACAGTTTGAGGAAAGACAAATGCCCCCTGGTTATCTCGTTGGTGAGTATTTGTGCACAACATGGTTAATTATTGTGACAATTGCCACTGTAGTTTTAAAATGTTAGCGTAATGTTCAGCTATAGGATGCAATTTAACCATATATTTCCCCCCCCGCTAATGTCTACTTTTAGTTCAATGCAGATATGTAGCATGTCTTACCTTAAATGCTCAGAGAATGTAATGTAACCATGTAGTTAGCATTTTACACAAGGCTTGATTTAGGAGAAATACGCATATGTAGCATGTCTTAGCTGAAATGGGAAGATATTAGCTAATGCAATTTAACCATGTCATTGTCTATTTCAGCAAATGTCTTTTAGTTCAATGCAGATATGTAGCATGTCTTACCTTAAATGCTCAGATAGAGAATGTAATGTAACCATGTAGTTAGCATTTTACATAAGGCTTGATTTAGGAGAAATACGCATATGTAGCATGTCTTAGCTGAAATGTGAAGATATTAGCTAATGCAATTTAACCATGTCATTGTCTCTTTCAGCAAATGTCTTTTAGTTCAATGCAGATATGTAGCATGTCTTACCTTAAATGCTCAGATAGAGAATGTAATGTAACCATGTAGTTAGCATTTTACACAAGGCTTGATTTAGGAGAAATACGCATATGTAGCATGTCTTAGCTGAAATGGGAAGATATTAGCTAATGCAATTTAACCATGTCATTGTCTCTTTCCGCAAATGTCTTTTAGTTCAATGCAGATATGTAGCATGTCTTACCTTAAATGCTCAGATAGAGAATGTAATGTAACCATGTAGTTAGCATTTTACACAAGGCTTGATTTAGGAGAAATACGCATATGTAGCATGTCTTAGCTGAAATGGGAAGATATTAGCTAATGCAATTTAACCATGTCATTGTCTCTTTCCGCAAATGTCTTTTAGTTCAATGCAGATATGTAGCATGTCTTACCTTAAATGCTCAGAGAATGTAATGTAACCATGTAGTTAGCATTTTACACAAGGCTTGATTTAGGAGAAATACGCATATGTAGCATGTCTTAGCTGAAATGGGAAGATATTAGCTAATGCAATTTAACCATGTCATTGTCTCTTTCCGCAAATGTCTTTTAGTTCAATGCAGATATGTAGCATGTCTTACCTTAAATGCTCAGAGAATGTAATGTAACCATGTAGTTAGCATTTTACACAAGGCTTGATTTAGGAGAAATACGCATATGTAGCATGTCTTAGCTGAAATGGGAAGATATTAGCTAATGCAATTTAACCATGTCATTGTCTCTTTCCGCAAATGTCTTAGTTCAATGCAGATATGTAGCATGTCTTACCTTAAATGCTCAGAGAATGTAATGTAACCATGTAGTTAGCATTTTACACAAGGCTTGATTTAGGAGAAATACGCATATGTAGCATGTCTTAGCTGAAATGGGAAGATATTAGCTAATGCAATTTAACCATGTCATTGTCTCTTTCCACAAATGTCTTTTAGTTCAATGCAGATATGTAGCATGTCTTACCTTAAATGCTCAGAGAATGTAATGTAACCATGTAGTTAGCATTTTACACAAGGCTTGATTTAGGAGAAATACGCATATGTAGCATGTCTTAGCTGAAATGGGAAGATATTAGCTAATGCAATTTAACCATGTCATTGTCTCTTTCCGCAAATGTCTTTTAGTTCAATGCAAATATGTAGCATGTCTTAACTTAAATGCTCAGATAGAGAATGTAATGTAACCATGTAGTTAGCATTTTACACAAGGCTTGATTTAGGAGAAATACGCATATGTAGCATGTCTTAGCTGAAATGGGAAGATAGAGAATAATATTGAACTAGATATTTTTAAGTTAAAATAAACATTTGTTAATGGATTATCGTGTACAAAACTTTTTTATTGTACTACAAATACTATTTTGAGGATTCTGTTGGAATTATGTTCTGTTCATAATTTATAGGTGATTCTGGGTACATGAGCCGGCCTTGGCTCATTACCCCCTTGCGTAGTCCGACTGATGTGTCTGAGGAGCGCTACAATAGGGCTCATAAGAGAACCAGGGCGGTGGTTGAACGGATGTTCGGGCTCCTGAAGATGAGGTTCAGGTGCCTGGACAGGTCGGGAGGAGCCCTCCAGTACAACCCAAAGAAGGTGGCTAAGATCGTTGTAGCCTGTAGCGTCCTGCATAATATTGCACAGTGGGCTGGGATGCTGCAGGCCGATCCTGTTCTAGAGGGGCAATTCCGGGACGAGGGCCTCAATGTCAGAGCAGACATCATCAACCGCAACTTTAGACGGTAAAGAATAGAAGTTAGACTGGAGTATTATCAATAGATGTGAACTGTAGGGAAATGACAAGTAGAGAATTGTGCAAACATGTTAGGATTGTTCATCAAATGCTAAAAATGTGTTTCATTTATTAATATAGGTGATGCTCTGGCCATTGGGTCCTGTAGCGAGTCTTTGCCACCTGGTTTTTAAAGAGGACATCAGCTGGTAAGTATAAATGTCTGGACTGTTGCTGGAATGAATTGTACACAAATACATCATATGGCATACATTTTCTAAACTAGTATTTAGTTTACACATTACTTAAAATGTAAATACTCAGAAAGGGATCCTCTAGCATAACTATCCTCTATCATGACTATGGTTCAATGTCACACATTAGAGGTTTGTTCTGCTCAATATGACTCATCTTCACACTTGATAGAACATAACACAAGATGCTACACAGTAAGCTAGTGACAGAAATTTCTTATGAAATGGGGGGTGGGAGAGGGCTAGAGAAATGATTCACACACTTGTAGTAATTTTGAATAAACCTTTTATGCCATTAGGGAGCTGACTTAATCTAAAGACTGAAAGAGAAGAATTATAAGCCTGACAGTGAAGATTGCCCAGACTGACAGTGGAAAAATCCAAGATTGAAATTGAAGTATACCAATGGGATCATGTCTGGCATTATCTTTCAAATCTGCTAACCTTGAAAAGCATACAAAGACATGTTCACATGGTAAGTGCCAACTATTTAATAGAATAAGGCTGTTGAGGCATCCTATTGGAGACACTTATATGCTTTTCTAATTTTTAGATGGTATTTCACAGTCCTCTATTTTTGAAATGATGAATAAGACACCTATTGAAGATCAACTGTTTAGCCCTGAATTGACTTTCAAAGACCATGCATTATCCAGGTTGGTGTACCAATGCATGCTAGTTAAGAATCACAGGAAGAATGTTGAATATTAGTAGCTTCCATATATTAGTCATATTTAGTTCTTAATGAGATATTTAGGGATCACAATCAGACACTTAGATGAATTTCTAATTTTTAGATGGGATTTCAGTCCTCTATTTTTGAAATGATGAATAAGACACCTATTGAAGATCAACTGTTTAGCCCTGAATTGACTTTCAAAGACCATGCATTATCCAGGTTGGTGTACCAATGCATGCTAGTTAATAATCACAGGAAGAATGTTGATTATTGGTAGCTTACATAAATTAGTCATACATATTTCATCATTAGATATTTAAGGATCACAATCATAAAAAGGAATACATATTATAGTTGATATAGAGGTATTAGAATGGACATGAAATATGACATTTATGTTCAACATATATATTATTGAAATTTGATATACATTTTTATGTATAATTCGAAAATCATATATATTTTTTTAAAATATAATTAATAAATATCTTTTAAAAATGTTGAACAAAGTTAGAGCATAGACACAAGATGATTGTAAATGTATTTTATGATTCTTTGACTACGTGTGTATTAACTTTTGTAAAAAAAAATTTTACATTTCAGATTGGCATCTGATGACTTCCAGGAATATATTTTTATTTTTGGTTCAGAAACTATTAAATTTTAAAATGGTAATAATAAAAAGTTTAGTATTAAATACACTATTTGGAACAGATTATAATAAATATCCATATAATCTGTCAATAAAAATCAATTTGACTCCCATGACTGGTAGTTGTCTATTTGACAAGCACATGCATAAGATCAATTAATGCTTTAATTGTTGAAAATCCACTGATTCAGAGAATATTACATTAAACTATCTTTTTTAACATTCATTGGGGAGTGAGATCCATCGATGCTTTTCTTTTAAAATTATTAGATGTTAAAATAATTTCGGATATGTAGTCAATTTCACAAAAATTAATTTTTTTCACTTTTAAGAAGGGGAAGTGGTTCAATTACATTAAAGTGACAGTGTTGTTGAATGTAAAATTAATTTTATAAGATCTTGTATCTTCCTTAGGTATCTCCAAACATTATTTGCAAAATGTTTTAAAATTTTACATTTATAAATGGTAGGTCATTTAACTTTATATTTTTCACAAGCTAGTTATTGGATGGCAGGTTAATCGATTTGATTTTCTAGTGGAGTCATTTAACTATAGTTAATAATATTATGTAGTTTTTAAAATCTTACCTCTTGGGTTAGACATCACATATCTATATATAATTTTCATTCCCCTTTAGTTTATTTTGACAATGTTAAATCAACATTACAAATGTTTTGGTCCTTAAAGGGACATTCACAAAGTATATTGTGTATTGATTTTTAAATTATTCATAAAATAATTTAAACATATTTAGAAAGTACTATAGAATTACATTCAGTCTTTAAATATACTTTGTAAAAAAAAAATCAATGCACATATCTTAGTCAATTACATAAGGTATCTATGTGCAACCAACAATCAGCATCAAAATAGCCTATGTAGATATGTATTTAATACAAAAATATATATAATTACAATCTAATGATTGAATACCAAAACATATTAAGTTGTTCAAATATTATAATCTTATCCAAAATGCATACATAACATATAGCTTAATGTCCCTCTAAGCTGAAGACTCCGAAATACCTCCTTTACAATATATATTTCAGTCAGTGTGTAAAACAATCCAGAAGTTAATCTAAATTTTATTGACTCATATGTTATACTAATTTATCAAAAGGAAGGTGCCTAGGTTTCTGATATTTCAAGCATTATTGGGAAATGTTTAATTAAAGGGACATGAACTAAAAATATACTTAAAGGGAGACAGTTAAAAAATTAATGATTTATACATTCTGAATGAGTATTCTATTTTAAGCAACTTTAAAAATTGTCTCATATTATGAATGCTCCTTGTGATGTTGCTATCATTACTTTAAAAATAAGGCATTAAATAGATAATTTATTAGCTTCAGTACTCTGGACTGAACTTGGTTTTTTGTGGTGGATTAATTTATCCAACAATCATCAAGGACAACCCAGGTTTTTGAAAAAATTGTCCGTAATCTCAAATATCATTATTGATTTGCAAAGAAAGATAACAAGATAATTGTTAACATTTGAGAATCGGATTAAATTATAACGTTGATTAACATTTCATGCTCCATCTGAATCACCAACGCTAAATTTGTTTGGACAGTGTCCCTTTAAGAGATTTAAAGAGTGTATTTACTTCTCTTCCTATCTTGACATACTTTGCTTGAAAAGCATATCGAGATAGGCTCAGTAGATGAAGATTGGTGGATGCACAGAGATGCCTTATGTGATTGTCTCAACCATGTGCATTTAAATTTCTTCTGTTGAGGATATCTAAATACTAAGATACATTGATTTACATTTTAAAGTCTAAACAATTTTCTATCTCTACAGATCATTTGATACAATTGTTTGTTTGTAATGTCTATTTAAAAATAAAGACGCCATTGCACAATAACATATATGAGCACTTCAGACAAATACAAGCTCGAGGTTTATTTACTAATAACAAACAAACCTGTAGTTTAACATTTATAAACAGATTATCCAAGTTACTGACCTTATAACCTGAATTTGAACATTCAGAAATATTACGTGTGAAACGCATCTTGAAACACCAGATTAGCATCTTTAAACATTAGAGTCTAATGTCACGCAATAGCACACAATCAATGTGCATTATGAAATACATTTAATAGAGCAATATCAATACTTCACAATAAGTCAATAAATGGATTTATGAACAATAAAGACATACAATATTAAATGTGTATTTGTATTAAAGAAACAGACCGTTATTAAACCGAGAAATGTCTACAACATTAATAATGTGACAGTATTAGATGTTAAATAGAATTTAATCATTAATATTTAACGGATCACGGATATTAAATCTGCGTCACACATATCCGCATGACAGGCCCATGAGTTACAAATAAGTCTACATGAAAAATGAAGTTACAGCACCACCATGAGGTATGTGTAAGGAAGTTACTAAGATATGAAACATTAAGGAACGGCCAATCAGAGTTCATCACACAAACACAACTTGAGTCAGGATGGTCTCACAGACATTCTAACAAATATTTCAAACTTTTATCCAATCAGATGTACAGATAACTTGTCCCATGGTGCATCTCATGTTTACTTCACCATATAAAAGTCCATTACACGTTGCCATCTTTGTCAGTTCTCTAATGCCTGCAGGCAGTATATATTATATCCCTACATATATTCTACAACCCAGCAGGCATGTCAGCTCCCAGGTTCACCAAGGAGGAGAGCGCTGCACTGGTCCACGCCGTCAAGGACTTTTATCCCCAGCTGTTTGGGAACAAGAGGAGGTTGACAGATGCGCCTGTTAAGAAGGCCCTCTGGGAGTCTATAACCAATGCGGTTAGATTGGTGTGTGACGTCCAGAGGACCCAGGATCAGATCATGAGGAGATTCGGAGATATGAGGTTGCGGTTAACCAAAAAAGTCAACCTCATAAGGGACTGGGTACAAGCCCGTAAAAGAGGTGGCAAAAGAGAGGCCCCGCGGAACTGTACCTACTCCCTTATGAGGTGACTTTATGCGAGCTCCTCAATCTCCGGGTCCCCAAAAGATTCAGATCCTCGCCATCCTCGGCCTCCTCTTCTTCCCTCCCAGCTGCGGGATCTGAAAGTCCTGACGCAGGGGCCAGGGCAGCTGCTTCTCCGTCCGGTGGCCTGGGAGGAGATGGAGAATCTGAACCAGGTAATTATCCAACTTCATATAATATCTTATTTTTTTTTTTTTAAGCAATAAATGTGTATATAGTCAGATACTAAACCTATACAGATCTCACAACATACACTACATATGATGGTTAGATATCTGATTTTAGATTAGTGACACATGTAATAGGAATGATGTGACTTGCGCCGTACAGAATATGCGTCACAGAGCGAAAATGGAATTGCGCATACACGTTAACATGGCTTTGCTGTAAGTGGCATTGCTTTATACATGTTGGTCAAATGACGGATGCGTAATTCCGCTTTGAATCATTGCGCAATGATCGCGAAAATGGAATTGCGCATACACGTTAACATGGCTTTGCTGAAAGTGGCATTGCTTTATACATGTTGGTCAAATGACGGATGCGTAATTCCAATTTGAATCATTGCGCAATGATCGCGAAAATGGAATTGCTCATACACGTTAACATGGCTTTGCTGAAAGTGGCATTGCTTTATACAAGTTGGTCAAATGACGGATGCGTAATTCCGATTTGAATCATTGCGCAATGATCGCGAAAATGGAATTGCGCATACACGTTAACATGGCTTTGCTGTAAGTGGCATTGCTTTATACATGTTGGTCAAATGACGCATGCGTAATTCCGCTTTGAATCATTGCGCAATGATCGCGAAAATGGAATTGCGCATACACGTTAACATGGCTTTGCTGAAAGTGGCATTGCTTTATACATGTTGGTCAAATGACGGATGCATAATTCCGATTTGAATCATTGCGCAATGATCGCGAAAATGGAATTGCGCATACACGTTAACATGGCTTTGCTGTAAGTGGCATTGCTTTATACATGTTGGTCAAAATGAAATGTGAATTATTATATATGTGAAGAATACAGTATTCTTATTTTCAATATTATACATAATAAAAAAAGAAGAATCCAAATAAATTATAACATATGCACATCAATTGATGAGAATGAAATAACACAAAAAATAATTAAAGCTACAGTAAAACAACACAACTGATTGAAAATAAGAGTACAGGATATATTTATCATGAATTGAATTGAGGGAAACAATTAACTCATGGACTACCAAAGGATTAATATTTTTAAATTGATTTGCTAATAATGTAAAGATTTTAAAACATGGCATGATTTGTATTAATGATATGCAATCCTCATTTAATATATTACAGATATGGATGTTGCTGCTGGATCCTTAAGGCAGGGCTTGTCACAGTATGGTATGTCTCATTTTAATTGACATTTGTCTTAGAAACATGGACAGAACATTACATACTAAATCCACATTGTTCAATATTTATATGTAATGTCCCTTTAATAGATGAAAATTAAATAATTCTTCGGATATCCTTAAATAACATATTAGATTTGAATTGCATGCTCAATCCCATTCATTACATCAACATATGGAGTAGAGAATTCATTAACACCAACATTGTCAAATCAATATAATTTTATATTAAAGGGATACTGATCTACAATTATTAATTTCATGGTTTACTAAGAAAGAGAAAATCCTGGAATAAATTGATGCCAGGATAAAAGACAGGGAAATCATCACTCTTTTTAAAAAAGTTTTATTAAGCTCAAAGATATATATGATACTGTGTATCCAAAATGAAAGCTGTAGTGGTTTCAAGAGAGATCAATCTCTGACAATTGAATCCTAGGACAAAATTATCTTAGGAGTATACTAAGCAATAGGTAAATACACAAATGACCAAGTAGTGTGTGTAATAGAAACATAAAACATAGTAATTAACAAACCTGACCAGTCAGGGGTAAGTGTTCAAGCATGAACAGGATATATTAAAAAAAGACGTAGCTTCTATTAAATATTGGACAAGGGTATCTCATGGTACTCACAATGCTATAGATGCAGTATATATCTTAGGAAGCTATAGTCAGACTACTAATTCTTACTGCAGTCGGCACCTTGTAGAAATATAAGGCAAACTGCCGAGCAGATATCAAGCTGGGAACAAGAAAGTTTCTTTCTGACTATGTGCCTCAAGATATAATTCAGGTATATATGATACAAGGTTGAGCAAAAGCAATGTAATAATTGTACAAAGTATAACTGAGATATATTAGTGAGGAACAATTATCAAACTACTACACCCTGCTGCGTACGGCACCTTATCAGATAAGGCTTAATGCCGGGCAGGTATAGTGATGGGATCTAAGTAGTTACAGATAATGTGCCTCAAAATATTTACATATGTCTAAGCATAGACAAGCAAGCATTAAAAGCAGAGATGGAGTATGCTCAGCAATGATTAGTAATAAGCAAGTAATAGCATGATGCTTGAAAAGTCATTGCAGAGGTCCTTAGCTTAAGGTCATATATGAATAAGGTGAAAAGTCATGAAAAAGTGACAAGCATTATGTAGAGTTGCAGGTCAAAAATGCTAGATGTTAGTATGCTGTAAGCGATAGATAGAAATCACAGACTCTTATATGTAGAGTGGCTTCTGTTTCCACCCTCTCTGCAGGGTAACGATATCCAAGTCTAACATCAATATGCCTATTTTTCAGGCCAAGTTATAGCTGCATACGACCTGTCTCCTGTCAAATCCTCAGACTGATGCTTGTTATATGGTCATTAGTGATTTTCCCGGGACCTCCAAACTTTTCCTAGATGCGATGCTTGTCTTGTATCTCCGTTCAGTGGCGTTCACACTGACCACATGCACCGTGTCGGCTCGTCCAATGCCGACGCGCGTTTCACCCGTTGGGTGTGTCGGGCTTCGTCAGCTTTCATTTTGGATACACAGTATCATATATATCTTTGAGCTTAATAAAACTTTTTTAAAAAGAGTGCTGATTTCCCTGTCTTTTATCCTGGCATCAATTTATTCCAGGATTTTCTCTTTCTTAGTAAACCATGAAATTTATTTAAGGGTCTGCACCACAAACTTAATTGCAGCCATATAGTATTTATTTTGGAACTATATGGCCCTTTTCTAGAAGCTCATAGCAATTGCGTCCCCTCCGTATCTTTTCTTCTATTCCTACAATTATTATGTTGTCATTCAGATAGAGTATGCAATATTAATAAACATTTAAATATAATACTAGCATCATATGTGAAATATTCTATTGCTAAATGTATTTAAAATCAAGATGTACGTTTATCTGCATCTCAATTTTGGTTGAACAACCTGGGTTTTTATTGATGATTGGTGGATACCTTCAACAAACAATATTTATTGAATACAATATTGCTTATCTGCCTTTAAGATTAAAATGTAGCAACATTCAAATTATAATAGGAGTCAATGTTAAATCATTTTGAACAGTTTGAACAGAGAAATCAATGATTTAAATTAATCATGTCAGTGTCCCTTTAATAAACAATAGATTCATTCATCTTTACATTCTTTGGATTAAACAATATTGGAGTTACTTTATAGATATCAGCATACTCTAACAGCACCATGATTACATATTTGTACTAATCAATTTGGTTTTGTATTGTGATAAATATGTGTTGTGTCCTAAACAAGATTACTGTACGTTGCACAAATGGCTCGATGTGCCACATGTGTTTGTTTAGATTTGTCATCAGCTGCTCTTCAAAATGTGGTTTGTGTGTATTCTTTTAAGAACATTGATCAATGGGTATATTTAGATATGCAATAGCATCGTATGAGATGAGTTTGATGTCTAATATAGTCTGAAATTAAACATATGTTCAATACATCATTTTTAACAGAATCCCCTTGATTCAATCAAGCATTTTCTGGTTTAATGACTGCTCTATTCTTCACATTTTCAAGTTGATTACTCTTAAAATTCGATACAGATGTGATTTAGTGATATCCCAAATGTGTTTCCTAATATATATCTATATCATTCATAGAGAGAGTTGGTGTGGTGAGCCCACAGGAATCCAGCAGAGCATAGAGCCCGCCTTTGCGGTCTCCTGGTAAGTCCCATTGACTCATTTATATGTCATTGAAGGTGTATTGGGTAATCAGTATTATGAGCATGATTCTGATGAAGCATAACATATGAAACAAACATATAATTTTCTCTTCTGATTATATATTAATTTTCTTTTAATATTGAAAGATTAATAATTAAAACTTTATTAGTCTACACATTTGTTATTCAGAAGATGTATAGCAGAATATGTTTGTTTCCATCTTCTATTTTTGACAACAGTCATCAAGTGATACACACATGAGAAATCTTAAATGTTCTATGTACTATGCTTTTATGATTTTTAAATTAATACAAACAATACATCGAAAATATGAATCATTGAGAATAACAAATCTAATGTAATTTGTATGGTCCATCAAAATGATGTAAATCATAACTTTGGGTGTGTATATCTTTAATGCAACAGTTGATGTGTGTCTTGAACAAACAGTAACATATGTTATATATACTGTTCTTAACGTGTACACAACATGTTATGTTTAACAGAAGATTGATTTAACATATGTGACGGGGAGGAGAGGCTGCTAAGAAGGCTGCCCTTGGAGTCTAATTGGTATGTGAAATATATCTATCATGTTTCCAACATGTTGCTTTATTTGAAATCATTTCATTGAAGACATTCAAAGTCTACAGCTTTTGCACTTTAAAAAGGAATATTATTTGTCTGTTCAAATACACTACTGCCCCCTTTCTATATCAGGCAGCATGAAATTTTTTTTTTTTAAATGTATAATTCATGCCATTATTATGTCACATGCATATTCCAGGCCAAAACACAATAATAATGTTATAATTGTACAGACAGTAATTGATATTCATCTGAGTGCCTATATGCATACCATATCCTCATTTCATAATTGTTTACAAATTCAAACACACTTCTAAGTATATTGAAAACATAATCTATTTGAAATGCGTTGATTTGATTTCATGATGTATGAGATGTTAATATATATTTATTAAATTTTCAGATGGATCCACCACTTCTGGTCATCTGGTTTCCGCCCCTGCCCAGTCCCCTGCCCAGTCACAGACCACTCCCCATGCCCAGACCCCTGCCCAGACCCAGACCCCTGCCCAGACCACTGCCCATGCCCAGACTCCTGCCCATGCCCAGACCCCTGCCGGCCCTTCCCATTTATCATTTCCTGCCCCTCCCAAAAACGCCCATACAATCCCCTTCGCCGCTCTCCCCGTATTATGGCCCGTACAGCTGCCCAGACCCCAACTCCCCACTCCCCAGCTGTACGGCCTACCCCGGAGCATCAGCTCATCCCTCCCCAAGCCAATCCCATCCCTCCCCAAGCCAATCCCATCCCTCCCCCCTGTCTCAACCTTCATTGTCCTGAGTGTCGGATTGTCCTTCCCAGGCACAGCTGTAAGTATCATTCAAAATCAACATTATAAGATACTTAAAGGTACACTGAAGGAAAATATTTTCTATTGTGATTCAAATAGAGCATGCAATGTTAATCAAATTTATAATTTACTACTCTTATGAATTATTCTTCATTCTCTTGATATCTTTATTGAAACAAAGAAATGCCTATAATTATTTTAAAAAATAAAATAATTGTGGACATCATTTCTTTATTGTTGGATGAATGTATCCATCAACCAGGCAGGGGACAAACAAAGTTGATAAACAAATATGGGCCTCGCCCTAAAAACCGACATTCTTGCATTCAAAATCTAGCTATAGAATTCAAACTATTTAAAGAATATGTGTAATTTTTAAATATTTGTAATGTCATGCTCTATCTGAATCAGTCAATTAAATATTTAGGTTCAGTGTCCCTTTAATTGGATATCACTACAAATACCATAACCACTACTTGGATCCAACAATTAATGTACAAATGTTTATACATTATCTCTTGTCTAACCCCAGTGGGAATGTAATTTCTTCAGGTTGCTATGTTTACACAAGCTTGTCCTCAATGCCAAAATGTTTTAAGGATAGGTGTGCCTACCACAGTATAATTAAAATATTTAAATTGCTAATGTAAGTACAATGTAAATCCTTTAAACAAGATTTTATACACTCAAGCTGTATAAGTGGATCATCTAAAACCAATTAAAGGGGACAACATGTTTGAGTAAAACTGTCCCTTTAATGATTTCGGTCTGTCTGAATAACATAATTCATGTGTAAAGAATAAATTTAAACTAATTGATGTAAAGAATGATTTGTCTTTATGATTGACAATGTATCTTTTATATTTTTTTCGTCTGTTGTGTAATTATCATTAATATTTAATTTATTCTTTATTTTAGGGCCTGTGACTCAGGCATGCTCATGCTAGAGAGGTATAGCAAGAGTAGAGCAGGCCGTGTGAGGAACGCAGCTGTCCTGAGAGGGATGAACGACACCATGCAGGCCCAGGCTCCGGGTTCAGGACTTGACTCTGCGTTGAAATTATGCGATTAAGTTCAAGGCCTGAATCTGGAGCTGGGACATGCACAGGACGATGAAGAGGATGACCAGTAAGTGGAGGATCTGGAGATGCTCCCAAGTGGCAGATAAGAATCCTCCGTCCACATGTTGATGTTTTTTTTTATTGTTGCCATTTGGCCTTTTTTAAAAGTTTATTGTTGTGCCTGTTGCACTCTTTTAACCGCTTGTCATAAGTCTCCAATGGGGCTATGGTGGCCCTTGGTCAACTCTCTTCATGGACTGTGATGCACTCTTTTACCTTGTCATATGTCTCCAATTGGGCTATGGTGGCCCTTTGCAACTCTCTTCATGACTGTGATGCACTGTGTTACCCTTGTCATATGTCTCCAATGGGGCTATGGTGGCCCTTGGCAACTCTCTTCATGGACTGTGATGCACTGTGTTACCTGTCATATGTCCTCCAATGGGGGCTATGGTGGCCCTTGGCAACTCTCTTCATGGACTGTGTTGCACTGTGTTACTTGTCATATGTCTCCAATGGGGCTATGGTGGCCCTTGGCAACTCTCTTCATGGACTGTGATGCACTGTGTTACCTTGTCATATGTCTCCAATGGGGCTATGGTGGCCCTTGGCAACTCTCTTCATGGACTGTGATGCACTGTTGTTACCTTGTCATATGTCTCCAATGGGGCTATGGTGGCCTTGGCAACTCTCTTCATGGACAGTGATGCACTGTGTACTTGTCATATGTCTCCAATGGGGCTATGGTGGCCCTTGGCAACTCTCTTCATGGACTGTGATGCACTGTGTTACCTTGTCATATGTCCCAATGGGGCTTTGGTGGCCCTTGGCAACTCTCTTCATGGACTGTGATGCACTGTGTTACCTTGTCATATGTCTCCAATGGGCGATGGTGGCCCCTTGGCAACTCTCTTCATGGACCTGTGATGCACTGTGTTACCTTGTCATATGTCTCCAATGGGGGCTATGGTGGCCCTTGGCAACTCTCTTCATGGACTGTGATGCACTGTGTTACCTTGTCATATGTCTCCAATGGGGCTATGGTGGCCCTTGGTAACTCTCTTCATGGACTGTGATGCACTCTGTTACCTTGTCATATGGCTCAAATATTCCTTATTTTTACAAGATTATTTCTAAACGTTGTTGATGTTTTCTTACATACTAATAAAAGACATGTAATTGCACGATTCTTTGTCCTCATTCTTCATGTTATTTTTTTAAAGCTCTAGTTTATCTTGTTGATCCTTAAAGGGACCTACCAAAAATATTTTTTTATTAAAAATCATATATGTAAGACAATTGTAAATGACTTTAAGATTAACATCTCCAATGTAATCTTATTATTTGTCTTTATATATTTTTCTCTTAGCCTTATCATTGCATGATTATGATTAGCATAGTAATTTTTTTATATATGTATATATAGATTGTTATTTGTGTATATATGTATATTTCAATTTTCACATCCATGTGTGTATTTAGAAACTCTGCATGAATTGATGCACCTTTAACAAATGATCTGAGGATTGATACAATGATATAATCCCTGTAAAGTGTTCATTTTATTGAAATAGTATTGTCTATGTGTATCCGCTTTTTAAAAACAAAATAATGTCCCTTTAAGGGATGGTGAGCACAATTGTTAATGAATGTATTTCCATTTCTAAAGCGTTTTTGTCCTTTTTACATGAACAAGGACATATAATCTTATTAATAAACAATCTTATTGTAATGTTGACAGCACATGTATATCATTTTCTATTCTATCTTATTTTAAAAGTGTAACCAAATAAATCTCTGTGTGTAATGCAAATATTTTAGATGATGAATATTTTTTTAAAAATATGTTAACAAAATAATTATACTCCCATATATGGCTATAGGTAGGCTGACCATATTTAAACTTGAATAAATGACACGTTTAATCAATCCATGTATCATTATTGTTATTCCAAAACAATCAAAACATATCTTAAAACATCAATGGCATATGTATTTCTCATGTGTATCTTTTAAATGTTAAAGATATACACCATAGCTATAGTTCAAGGGACAGTCAAGTCCGAAAAGATGATTCATGATTTGGTGACATTCCTAGATAGCAATCTAGACACATACTAGTTCCTAAAATATAAATATACGTTTTTTAGTGATATGCCAAGCTGTCAACTGAGTCCTTGTATTGGCTGCGGTTTTTCAGCTATCTCGGATGCGCCATGTTGCTCAAAACGTCACCTGCCAGGCTGTCCAATGATTCCTTGTATTGACTGACGTTCTTACGTGATCAAGAATGTTCCTTTTATTGGATGGCGTTTTTACGCGATCAAGGATGCGCCTTTTTTTTTGGCGTTCTTACGTGATCAAGAATGTTCCTTTTATTGGATGGCGTTTTTACGCGATGAAGGATGCGCCTTTTTTTTTGGGCGTTCTTACGTGATCAAGAATGTGCCTTTTATTGGATGGCGTTCTTACGTGATCAAGGAAGCGCCATGTTAAGACGTCACATGCAAAGGTAAAAAAACGTATGATTGGATTACGTAGTCCCGCAATATTTGTTTGTGCACGTTAAACACGTTTGTGACTGCAGCCAATTTTAAAAACCTTGAGAATATGTATTATTTGCATCATGTTACATTGTTGACCCGTAGCTGATAAAGACCACCACATTCTCTTTTGCTGGATGTCTGGTTGAATAAACGAACGAAAGCAATATGTTTTCATGCATATGATATTTCGAGGCAAGTGCAAATCTCTATAGTCCATGTTGTTTAATATGTTTGTCAACAATATGTTCCTTTTTCTGAAAAATGACTGTTGTTTTTAATGTTAAAGATATCTAATTAATAAATATGCGCTATTGTGTTAGAATAAAGTAATCAATATGCATTTAGCTTTATCATATGCTAAATATATGATGCCGACTTCTTCTAAATGTAATTTCGTTGTAAATTTTATTAAAGGTTCATTAGACACTCACATTATAAATCAAATTTTTTTATTTTGTCTGTAGTTAGATAGTCCATTGTTTAACAAATACACGTTTCATTTTGCTTCTGTTCAAAGAAAATGTAATTAATTTTCAGACTCCTCGCCCAGCCTCTGAGTTTCATGTGAGTACCATCTCCAGCTTTCTCCTGTTTGTATAAAGGGTCTTTTCATATGTTAATGATGGGGTATTGTCTTGTTTTACGTTTGTAATGGGGGTTCATCTATATTTTCAATAGAGCTAACCCGATTTTCTTTGAAAGTGTTTGAAGCTTTGTAATATTGATATCAGTATATGTTAATCTTGTTGTTTGTAGTAGTGTCTATTACATACAGTTCTGTTAAAAATATAGTATACTGTCCCTTTAATGCAAATGTTGATTTTTGTATCATGTATGAGTTCCACATTGTTTAATCTTCAAATATATTATTGTTAGCATATTTTCACCCCCCACTCCTAAAAGGACTTTAAACCATATTCATTGTTCAAACAAATGTCTTTCTTAAAAAAAATTAACACAATAATGTCTCTTTAAGAAAATATACTTTATTTAACACGTCATTATAAATCTGATTTCAATATTTAATTTTTGACCAAGTACATGTAGATATACCAACAAGCTTCAAATATATGTTAGCATATGTAATTTTGTTAAAGGGACAGTTTAGAAAACAAATAATGTTTTGCATTATTATAAAAGCAATTTTGTAATATCAATAATATCAAAGGTTTCTCACCAATTAATCATTTGTCTTTGTTTATTTAAATTTGCTAGCTAAACCTATGAGGTTCGTGTGCTCATTTCTTCGAGCTTGAAGAGTGCATGTAATCATTATACAATTTGACCACTAGAGGGCATTTGGATAGCATTTGTATATGTAAAACCTTGTGCTCATACAGCATATTATTTACCATGTATTGATCATTGATATCTAAAAGGTTGTTATGTCAGAACAACAAATAAGTGGTCATTTTTCCTAGGCATAGATACAAGGTTAAGCACATAAGTCACACGTATTTCTCCATGTTTTGTTGTTTCCAACTTGATAATGCGTAATACAGTGTTTTCTTTGTAATCAATAATTTTCTGACTGTCCCTTTAAGCTGTGTTATTGGCATTCAAACAGTAATATGCCATCATGGATAATTGTAATGGTAATTTTGTTTGCGATTCGGGAAACAGTTTGGACATCACATCACAGAAACCAATCAATATCATGAACAAGGATAGGTATGTGATGATGTGGTTTTCACACACTTATAACCCACACTCAGCAAACAATCTTCCTCCATGGACCCGGGCCAATAGAAGTAGATTATATACAGAGTGTGGTCCACAAGTGTATGAAAACCACATCATCACATACCTATCCATTACACATTAAATAAAAAAAACATTAAAGATGAAAATAAATACTTACTTCCTCTTCCTTCCCCTCTTCCCACGGGGCTGAGGCTCTGGGAGGGGCAACTGCCGACTTCGAAGAGTTCTCCTTGGAGATGTTGTGGGAAGAGTTGAAGGAAGAGTAATGGGACGACCAAGGTGAGGAGGAGAAGATGGCTGAGGAGGAGAAGATGGCTGAGGAGGAGAAGATGGCTGAGGAGGAGAAGCTGGCTGAAGAGGAGGAGATGGCTGAAGAGGATGAGATGGCTGAAGAGGAGTAGATGGCCCGGCAGGAGTAGATGGCCCGGCAGGATTAGATGGCCCGGCAGGAGTAGATGGCCCAGCAGGAGGAGATGGGCCGGCAGCAGGAGGCCCAGCAGCAAGAGGCCCAGCAGCAGGAGGCGGACCAGGAGGTAGACCAGCATGCGCCTCCCGGAAAAAATTGAACATCTCTTGGTGCAGATTAAAGATTCTGTTTTGGCCTTGTTCGATTCTATTGAGTATGTTTATTATTTGGTTTTGTCCTTCAATTATTTGATTTTGTCCATCAAGAATTCAAGTGCGGCCTTCGATATTTTGTATCTGGGAGTTACGCATCTGGTCTATGTAGTCCAGTAGAACCCGCACCTCCGCTATTTCCTCTTGTTGTGCTTGACGGGGTACGCGTGCACGGCGGGGTGCCCGTGCACGGTGGGGTGCGGGTCCTTGAGGGTCCTCTGGTTCCGCGTGCTCCTCCTCTGCTTCCGGGGCCTCTTCATCAGCTTCCGTGCGCTCTTCGTCACGGGGGGCCTCTTCCCTCCAAAGTGGAAATTCCTCCCCACCACTCTCATCCCGGGGAGATAGATGAGGCTGTGTTTCTTGTGCTGCCTCCTCCCGAGACTCTGTATATTAAAAAAAAAAAAAGAAAAATGTATATATTAGCATATTTGCAAATCAAGCTTTAAATGACTTAGCTTATGATACAATTACAAATGCAGAATCATTAATCCACTTTGAAATCTAACAAACAATCAATACGATTTCCACTTTTTCAAAACCGTGTTTGTGATATCTCTGGTCAATCTGAATGTT
The DNA here is from genome assembly GCF_027579735.1 of Bombina bombina. Classification (NCBI taxonomy): domain Eukaryota; kingdom Metazoa; phylum Chordata; class Amphibia; order Anura; family Bombinatoridae; genus Bombina; species Bombina bombina. The sequence continues at coordinate 399,425,814 of NC_069499.1, read as the reverse complement.
TTCGCGTTTGTTTTCAGTCTGTTTAAATGCACACCTAACCTATAGCCTAGATACTGATGTAACCGCAAAGTAATTTAATGCGTGTAAACAACGTTATAGCATTAATCTGATCCTTAAAGGGACATGAAACCCAATGTTTTATCTTTCATGATTTAGAAGCATACATTTATTATCAACTTTCTAATGTACTTTTCTTATCTAATTAACTTCATTCTCTGGATATTCTTTGCTGAAAAGCATATCTAAATATGCTTATAAGATGCTGATTGTTAGCTGAATATAGCTGCCTCCTGTGATTGTTTCACCGTGTGCATGGCTATTTCTTAATTAAAATATATCTCAAGAATGATTCAAATTAGGTAATATAAGTACATTTGAATGTTTTGTCAAATTGTATTCGCTACCTCAATCATGAAAGTAAAGGTTTGCGTATAGTGTCCCTTGAAATACATTCGTATGTGAATTTATTGTTCAATGAGCTTACCGTCAGATGAGAGTGGCAGGTTCCCGGTATCAATTCCTCCGATACCGACTATTTCCACCTCGGAGATGCTGGGCCGCAACATTTCCTCCCATCGGCAGTACTCTATTTCCAGGGCAGGTCTGCCACCGGTTCCTGCGGCATGTCGGGCCTCCAGACTTAACTTTTTCTTGAGATCCATCTTACAGTCCCGGTAGAGATGTTTTATCGAATCAAGATCTCTGTTCCGGCCACCCACTGCATTGACTGCATTTCTTATCTCATTCCAGAGCCTCCTCTTGTCAATCGGGGTAGTCTTCTGGTGCTGCAGCCTCCTATACCTGGCCATATAGGCCTCTATGAGGGCCTCCTTCTCCTCCATCGAAAACCTCGCCTCCCTAGTCGCCTTGGCCTTCCCCTGTGACGATGCCCTCTGTTTCCCGGACTGTGAAGCCCTACTCTGTCCGCCACTGGGCCCAGCCACTTGTTCATCTTGAACCAAGTGGCTGGGTCCACCCACCGCTTCCACCCCCGCTTCCTGCCCCCCTTCCTGCCCCCCTTCCTGCCCTGTTCCTCTCCCCCTCCCTCTCCTCCCCCCTCTACCTCTCCCCTGCCTGGCCTCTATCTGTTCCCTAAACTAAACCCCAAATAATAAAAAAAAAAGTGAGTGTGATGAAATGAAAGGGGGTCAAAATAAAGAACTAAAAAGACAAAAAAAGTGCTGAAAGTGTGAAAGGGATGTAAAAAAACAAAGAGGGTAAGGAGTATTTAAATAAACCAAAAGAAGAAGAAGACTAAAAGGAGGATATGTAAACTAAATGTAACTAGGGGATGGGTATGGGATGGGTATGGGGTATGGGATAAGAGTAAATGGGATGAAAGGGAATGGGACTACAGGGAATGGGGTATGGAGTGTAGTATGAGGGGGTAGGGGGTATGGAGTGTATGTAGTGTTATTGATAAGTGTATGTATGTATTGAATGTGTTTGCGTGTAAATGTGTTACGTGTACAGAAAAATCACTCGCTCGCTAACTCACACACTACTACTAATTCTCACTAACACACTACTACTAATTCTCACTAACAAACACTCCCACTAACTCTCACTAACTACCAGTAACTTACGCTCCCACTAACAACTCTCACTAACAACTCCCACTCCCACTAACTCACTCACGCTCCCACTAACAGACTCTCTCCCACTCCCACTAACTCCCACTAACTCACTCACGATAACACTAACAACTGACTCTCTCACGCTAACACTAACTCACTCACAATAATGCACCAACTCTCTAATCTTAAACCTCCAATCTCCAAAGACCCACCAGCAACACAGTCAAAGAAGCCCTGCTTGTGTGGTGCTTATATACCCTGTGTAAATGTTTAATGATGTACCAATTTCCGTTGTAAATAGTGTTCAGGTGTGCTTTATTAGCAATTAATATTAGTGCAATGTGTATTAGTTGTGTGAATTTGCGCATGCTCATTTTGAGTTAGTATTTGTGGAATGTGTAGAATGCGATGATGTCATAGTGGTCGTTTTCTCTAACATTGTCCAATAGTATTCTTTTTAAATGTGAATTTGCGATGGTGTGTTATTAGTGAAGTGTTGTATATGTATGTTTGTCCTAATATATAGTGATATTGAATGCGATTATTTTTCTAGTGTATGTATATATTTTTTATTCCTTGTTGTTATTTTGCGATTTTCCGCATCTTAAAGTATATGCGTATTCCCCGTATTAAATTTTATTTCAAATCCCCCCGTTTGTGAATGTGTAATGCTTGTGTGCTTTGTTGATTGATTGTTGTTGTGACATTTGCGGCGTGTTATTGTTGTGCATGATGTGGTATGCGTCATATGACCGAGCTGTGCGTATTCTCGTGAGATCGAGTGTTAGTTGAAAAAAGCTATTTTTTTCCTTTCCCATTGATCTCTATGGGAGACTGTCTTACGCGGGCAGTATTACGCGTGTGACACGCGTTAGGAGCATCATTAGATGGTCTTTTTTGAACTCTAAATACCTGAATCAAACAATGCCGTGCGTTAGACATAAAACACGCGTGGCGTTAGCAACCCATCTACCGCCGAACTCCAAATCTAGCCGTTAATGTGGTTTTTGTTATATCTGCGTTCTCTTAATCTCTTTTCCAAGTCATCAGCTTCACTCAGATAGTCATGTTCCCTGCTGCAATTCCTCTTCAAACGAGAGAACTGGCCTTTGGCCACAGCATAAGAAATATTTTTGGGATGACAACTATCCGTGTGAAGCAGCGTGTTGCCCGAGATTGGTTTACGAAACACCTTTGTGTGTATTGTACCATCCTGATCTCCCACCAAACACAAATCTAGAAAATTAATGGTGTCAGTATTGTGTTCAAACGTGAATTTCAAGCCTATGTCATTAATATTACACATTCAGCAGGTCCAGACCAAATGAGCAGCAGGTCATCAATGAAACGTTTGAAAAAACGTAAATGCAATCTGTAAGGATAGTTATCTCCAAAGATGTAGTAGAGCTCCCACCATCCAAGATAGAGATTAGCGTAGGAGGGGGCAAATTTAGCTCCCATGGCTGTACCACATCTTTGGAGATAGTACTTGCCCTCAAAGCAAAAGAAATTATGAGTGAGCAAGAAATCCAAAATCCGAATAACATATGCCTGAAATTCAGAAGTATATTCAGGGAAATTGACCAGAAAAAAATTTGATAGCTTCAATGCCTTTAGAATGTGGAATGGATGAATACAGCGTCAATAGTAATCCAGCTATACGACAAATCCCATTCCACATTTTTAAGGAGATTGAGGATGTGCTTAGAATCCCTGGTAAAGAACAACAAATTGCTCACCAGGGGTTGGAGTATGGCATCCCGCGATGTCTGTCCACCTCCTCAGAGCAGACAAACAGGTTATGGAGCAGCAGTCTTTAGACCGCTGCTTCATAACTGGTGTTTCTGGAGAGCCTGAAGGCTCGCCAGAAACACGGGTCATAAAGCTCCATACGGAGCTTGATAAATAGGCCCCTATATCTGATCCTATTTGTTCTCAGCAGAAGATAGAGATAAATGGAAAACTAGTTCAGAGATGGCGGCGCCAATTACTTGATAGAAACTGAACGTTTATACTTATTTCTTAAATAACAGCTAATATAATTATACATCTAGATCTAAGGCTATTCTTTGCTTTGAATCATTATGGCTAGCACGTATTTACTGTTATATCCCTTTAACAAACTTGGCCTGGTGGATTCAAGCATAAGCTTTATATTTTTTCTAATATTTTCTAACTACTAAAACTGATTTCATATTTTGCCAGTTAATATTCTAGTTGTATCTTTATATTTAAAAGGGACATAAAATTCAAATTAAAGCTTTCATGATTCAGAGAATGCTATTTCAAGCCAGTATTCATTATACTTCTATTATCAAATTTACTTTTTTTCTCTTTGTATTCTTCATTAAAAAGCATTTCTAGATAGCAGCAAAGCACTATGGAGAGTCTGTTGGCGATTGGTGTCTGCGCACATATGCACATATGCCTCTTGTCATTGGTTCATGGGGGTGTTCAACTAGGTCCCTGTTGTGCATTACTGCTCTATAGCAGGCTTTAGCTATGTTTAACCCTTTATCAATAAAATTAATTAAATAAAAATAGTCATAGGAGGTTCTTTTTTTTGCTCAAATGAAACATTTTGGCCTAGATTACAAATTTACGGCTAGATTTAGAGTTTTGTCGGTAAGGACCCGGGTATCTAACGCTGGCTTTTTTCTGGCCGCACCTTTAAAATAACTCTGGTATTGAGAGTCCACAGAATGGCTGCGTTAGGCTCCAAAAAAGGAGCGTAGAGCATATTTAACGCAACTTCAACTCTCGATACCAGAGTTGCTTACGGACGCGGCCAGCCTCAAAAACGTGCTCGTGCACGATTCCCCCATAGGAAACAATGGGGCTGTTTGAGCTGAAAAAAAACCTAACACCTGCAAAAAAACCACGTTCAGCTCCTAACGCAGCCCCATTGTTTGCTATGGGGAAACACTTCCTACGTCTGCACCTAACACCCTAACATGTACCCCGAGTCTAAACACCCCTAACCTTACACTTATTAACCCCTATTCTGCTGCCCCCGCTATCGCTGACCCCTGTATATTATTTTTAATAATAATATACAGCCAATCGGATTGAACTTGATTCTGATTGGCTGATGGAATCCTATCAGCCAATCGGAATTCGAGGGACGCCATCTTGGATGACTTCATTTAAAGGAACCGTCATTCAGCTAGTAGGCGTCGGGAGAAGAGGATGTTCCGCGTCGGATGGAAGATGATGGCTCCCGAAGAAAGAAGATTGAAGATGCCGTTGATAGAAGACTTCATCCGGATCATGGACCTCTTCAGCTCCCGCTTGGATGAAGACTTCAGCCGGATCATGGACCTCTTCAGCTCCCGCTTGGATGATGACTTCAGCCGGATCATGGACCTCTTCAGCCCCCCGCTTGGGCTTGGATCAGGACATCGGAGGAGCTCTTCTGGATCGATCGGTGAACCTGGTATGGTGAAGATAAGGTAGGAAGATCTTCAGAGGCTTAGTGTTAGGTTTATTTAAGGGGGGTTTGGGTTAGATTAGGGGTATGTGGGTGGTGGGTTGTAATGTTGGGGGGGGTATTGTATGTTTTTTTTTTTACAGGCAAAAGAGCTGAACTTCTTGGGGCATGCCCCGCAAAGGGCCCTGTTCAGGGCTGGTAAGGTAAAAGAGCTTTGAACTTTAGTAATTTAGAATAGGGTAGGGCATTTTTTTTATTTTGGGGGGCTTTGTTATTTTATTAGGGGGCTTAGAGTAGGTGTAATTAGTTTAAAATTGTTGTAATATTTTTCTTATGTTTGTAAATATTTTTTATTTTTTGTAACTTAGTTCTTTTTTATTTTTTGTACTTTAGTTAGTTTATTTCAATGTAGTTATTTGTAGGTATTGTATTTAATTAATTTATTGATAGTGTAGTGTTAGGTTTAATTGTAGGTAATTGTAGGTATTTTATTTAATTTATTTATTGATAGTGTAATGTTAGGTTTAATTGTAACTTAGGTTAGGATTTATTTTACAGGTAATTTTGTAATTATTTTAACTGGGTAGCTATTAAATAGTTCTTAACTATTTAATAGCTATTGTACCTGGTTAAAATAAATACAAAGTTACCTGTAAAATAAATATAAATCCTAAAATAGCTATAATATAATTATAATTTATATTGTAGCTATATTAGGATTTATTTTACAGGTAAGTATTTAGCTTTAAATAGGAATAATTTATTTAATAAGAGTTAATTAATTTCGTTAGATTTAAATTATATTTAACTTAGGGGGGTGTTAGTGTTAGGGTTAGACTTAGCTTTAGGGGTTAATACATTTATTAGAATAGCGGTGAGCTCCGGTCGGCAGATTAGGGGATAATGTTTGAAGTTAGGTGTCGGCGATGTTAGGGAGGGCAGATTAGGGGTTAATACTATTTATTATCGGGTTAGTGAGGCGGATTAGGGGTTAATAACTTTATTATAATAGCGGTGCGGTCCGGTCGGCAGATTAGGGGTTAATAAGTGTAGGCAGGTGGAGGCGACGTTGAGGGGGGCAGATTAGGGGTTAATAAATATAATATAGGGGTCGGCGGTGTTAGGGGCAGCAGATTAGGGGTACATAGCTATAATGTAGGTGGCGGCGCTTTGCGGTCGGCAGATTAGGGGTTAATTATTGTAGGTAGCTGGCGGCGACGTTGTGGGGGGCAGGTTAGGGGTTAATAAATATAATACAGGGGTCGGCGGTGTTAGGGGCAGCAGATTAGGGGTACATAAGTATAACGTAGGTGGCGGTCGGCAGATTAGGGGTTAAAAAATTTAATCGAGTGGCGGCGATGTGGGGGGACCTCGGTTTAGGGGTACATAGGTAGTTTATGGGTGTTAGTGTACTTTAGAGCACAGTAGTTAAGAGCTTTATAAACCGGCGTTAGCCCAGAAAGCTCTTAACTACTGACTTTTTTCTGCGACTGGAGTTTTGTCGTTAGATTTCTAATGCTCACTTCAGACACGACTCTAAATACCGGAGTTAGAAAATAGATAGGATACGCAAATGACGTAAGGGGATCTGCGGTATGGAAAAGTTGCAGCTGAAAAGTGAGCGTTAGACCCTTTTTTGAGTGACTCCAAATACCGGCGGTAGCCTAAAACCAGCGTTAGGAGCCTCTAACGCTGGTTTTCACGGCTACCGCCAAACTCCAAATCTAGGCCTAAGTATTAACATTGCTTGACCTCACTCCATCCCATGCATTACAAGTCCATGGTTAATATATATTGAGTGCATTCTACAGCATTCATGTCAGATAGCACAAGGCCTGCACAAGAATTCAGATTAGACATGTGTGCAGCGGAAAAATTAGTTTTGGATTGTTTCGGACCGATTTAGATTTTTTTGAATTTCGTGTTGGATCGATTCGAATTAGGATACACATGAATGTATTTGTTTTGGCTTCATTCGGATTCAAATAAATTTGGATGTATTCGTTTTGAATTCTATTCATAAATTCGGAAGTTCGGTATGTGTTATGTTGATTAAGATAGTTCCAAGTTACACAAACTGAATTATTTCACTGTTCTATCTCACTAAATCTCAGTAAATTTAATTAATTTTTTTTTTGGTTTTCAAAAGTATTTTATTGAAAGTTGTTGAACAATACAAGAAAGCAAATCCTTCTGTACAGCAATACAGAGAGCTGGATACATGACACCAAAAAAAAGACATTCTTGATAGGATCAAATCCAGGGCTGACTTTAACACAGGACAAAAGGGGCAGCTGCCCAGGGCCCAGTCTCAGTTGCGGGGCCCAAGAGTCTTAAAAAATGTTTTTAATGGTTCATACCAGACTGCTGATGTGACATGGGGAACACACACATTCAGTCCTAATACTGTCACAGTCAAAAGTACTCTGCTTATATATTTGTTTTTAAAAACTGTGCCAGACCGTGCCGGTGTCATGTGACATGCCAAGCTATTGCCATGTGCTGTTTTAGATGTGCACTGTGCAGCACTGAATGCAAAGCCCTAACTCGGCATCCAGCCATTCCCACTGCATCAGAAAGGTCCTACTTGGGTTACCACTGTTACCAGGTAACTGCTCTGGAGGTGGGGATTGTTTCTGGGTAGGGCTGACTGTAGGCGCATGCAGCAGAAAGCTGGAGCGGCAAGCACATGAGGATTTGAGCATCTGTGCAGCTGCATACACTGCTCTCTTCAGTCTTGAGGCTGTATGACACATCTCACACTGTATCCATGCAGCCTTGGGCAGACAGCATCCAGTCTGCTGGTCCCCTTAGCCCTGCTCTTTCTGCTGTGGCCCTAAGATCAACTAACTGAAGTTTGTTAGAGGAACAGTGCTTTGTAGAAAGGTGTCAGTGGGAAGAATAAGTGAGTGCACACACGCCCCTCCCCATGCAGCATTGTCTAGTGCAGGGTAAGAGGGAACTTGCTCCTAGCAAAGAAGTGACATGTGTACAGATGTATTTATATGTGTATATATGTATTTACATACATATACACATATAAACACATAAATACATATGTACACATATATAGACACATAGAGCTTGGGAGCCCTTTTCTGTCAAGTAGAAGAAAACATGACAAAGCATATTTATATAATATTCATATTTAATAAAGTGCTATACTGTGTATTTAATGTAAATACTTAACATTCCAATGTTCTGCATATAGCAGAATATGTTCTATGTATTTCTAAATACATATTCCTATATATATATCTGTATATATCTATACTTATATATAATCATATATATACAGGTATAGAAATATATTGTACCAAAATGCATTTTTTTTGTAATCTCTGAGGGGTTAAATACCATCTGTACAAGAGTTTATAATTCATCTCCTGTATTCTAGCGGAGACCAAGGCTTTTTTGTGGTGCATAAAATGTTTTCCCCATTCTTTTATGGTTATATTGCATCCTAAGTCTAGTTGCCACTTATGGCTATAAGAAGGGAGAGAATCTGGTCCTGTGTCTGACAAAATCCTATAGATGGATAAGATTTTGTGACGTGGTGAGTGTTGTAAAGATCATAAGGTTTCATAAGCCGTTAGGGGCCGGGTGATGTTCCTTTTTTGCCTATGTGTGTTTAGGTAATGTGATAATTGTGTGTGAGTGAACCGTGAGGAGTTGATCCACTTATCTTTTTCGATAATTGATTGTCTCTGTATTATTATTCCTTTTTCAACAATATTTTTCCAGGTGTGCTTGGGAAGCTGGGGGTGTATCTCATGGTATCTTTAAAGGGTGGGAGGAATGGGAGTTCAGGATTGTTTATTAAAGGAGTTAATGGGGATGGTCTTGAGGAGATATGAGTGCTTGTTGCCAGTAATTTATCCCATTGTAAAAAGAATTCCGTGAGGAGGGGGTAGGCCTGTATGGTTTTGAGTCTATGGGCAGGGTGGAGCCACCCCAATCATCCCACATTGGGTGTGTGGAGTATTTCTCTATCTAATTGTACCCATTGTTTATTGGTCGAGTTGTGACTAAATTACATTTTTATACTGAATTATGATTATAAATTTAATTTTTATACTGAATTGTGATTAGTCCATGGCTATTCGAATGTAACGAATAAATTCAAACTAATTCGTATTTATTCATTACAATGCATTTGGATTAGTTTAGTTTCGTTGCTAGGATAATTCGGAAATTCGAATCGATTTGAATCTCTGAATTTGGCGAATTTGTCAGAATTTCAATTAGGAACGAAACAAAACGCACGTGTCTAATTCAGATAAGGCTGCAGAACAAAGTGCAAAAATAAAGTTCAAAGAGTGGGGTTTTTCATGTAGTTCTTTGCTATACACTTCTATGTAAGTTTAACATATGGGACCCAACACTCACGTACACCCCTTCCTACGCCTGCCTTTGGCATGTACCTTATCTCTTTAACCCTTCCCCTTCCTTTTTTTTGTTTCACATTTATTATGCCTTAATTTAGCTCCATTTATTTATTTCTATAGTATTGCAATGTGTTTTTGAATGCACGATAGAGCATTCCAGAATTATAAAAGCAGTAATGAAAAGGCAGCATTTAGGATTGTGAGTGAAAAAAACACTTAACCGACAGCTTGTAATATAAGCATAATACTAGTGCAATGAGCACTCTACTATTTACTCTTATTGAAAGTATAGGGAGCCAGTGTCTGGTGCATTAAAAAATACATTAAAGGGACACTAAACCCAAATTTTTTCTTTCGTGATTCAGACAGAGCATGCAATTTTAAGCAACTTTCTAATTTACTCCTATTATAAAATTTTCTTCATTCTCTTGGTATCTTTATTTGAAATGCAAGAATGTAAGTTTAGATGCCGGCCCATTTTTTGGTGAATAACCTGGGTTATTCTTGCTGATTGGTGGATAAATTCATCCACCAATAAAAAAGTGCTGTCCAGAGCACTGAACCAAAAAATAATCTTAGATGCCTTCTTTTTCAAATAAAGATAGCAAGTGAATGACGAAAAATTGATAATAGGAGTAAATTAGAAAGTTGCTTAAAATTGCATACTCTATCTCAATCACGAAAGAAAAAAATGGGTTCAGTGTCCCTTTAAAGGGACAGGGAAGTGATTTATTTTATTATAGCTAAAATAAAATATGACTTTTTTTTAAATAAGAATGAACAAACCACCATATCTGATTCTTGTAAGCCTGAGCCTCACTCAGATTGTGTTTTCTCTTCACAACATTTCTCCATGTATTCCATAAGATGCTGCATCAACCAATTAATGCAGCCTTGTATAAACACACACACACACACACACATACACACACAGACTCACACAGATACACATACACACAAAGACAGACACACACATACACTCACATAGACACAGACAGACACACACACAGAGACAGACAGGCACACACTCACACTGACACACACATAGACAGACAGACACACACACACACACACAGACACACATACACAAACACACACACAGACCGACACACACACACACACAGAAACACACAGGCAGACATACACAGTCAGACAGACACAGACAGACACAAATACAGACAGACACTATCACACACACAGACACACACACACACAGACAGACATATAGACACACACACAGACACACCTACACACACAGACAGACAGACACACAAAAAGACAGACACAGACACACACACACACAGAGACACACAGACATACGCAGCCTATTTTTTAATGTAAAGAACAAGGCTGTGGAAATTGTGCATTTTGATCTTCCTTACTAATAATATGTCATTTTATTGTGGTTAGTGCATAGAATGAGTAACATATTTCTGACATTTTACTGTAATAGTGACTTTTACCTAGGTCTAATGACGCCCTGAGGTACCACAGCACGCCTTAGTTTGTCTCAAACAGCTGAGGGTGAAAATATCATCACAGTCTTGAAATGTTTCAGGGAAATGGATTGATCTAAATTAAAATGGCTGCACAATGATTCCAACTAGAAATTCCAAGTCAATTCCAACTAGAAATTAGACACGTGCATTCCGCAGTTTCGTTAGCTGAAACTGCCTTAGAGGGGCTGGTTGTTGAAGCTCTGCATATTCATACAGGGCGCCAGCATCTTGGAGCTTAGGTATTCTTGCACCCTGTGACAGAATTGGGTCACATACACATGTGATGTTACATTTTTGCAGTTGCTTCACATAGATTAAAAGTTATATAAAAAGCCCTCAGATATAATATAGGGCACTGCAGTCCCCAGCAAAAATATAAACCATTTATAAACTGTTTTTGTAACTGAAAAATTTTGCCTTTTCTTCTGTTGTTTATACTTGCATGATTTATTATTATTTATATATTATTTATAATATATTTCAGTAAGAAATAGCAATAGTTAGTAGTTGAGTAGGATTTGGTAACAGTACTGTTATTATAGCAGCTACCTTAGGGCTACATTATGAATGGAGCGCTAGAACTTTTTGCGTGCATCGGGTTGTGCTCTTATTAACCCGATGTGCGCAAAAACCCGAATTTAGAATATTGCGAGCGCAATAACCTATTCCCCCATAGAAGTCAATAAAGCAAAAAAAGTGGAGAAAAACACCCCACTTGCGCGCTAACCTCAACACAAAGAGGTCAATTTATCATTTGAAGCAGGTCAATTTATCAATCTAAAGACCGCTGCTCGATAACCTGTCCACCTGCTCTGAGGCGGCGGACAGAAATCGTCAGACACCCCCTGCTAGCAGCCAATTGGCCGTGAATCTGCAGGGGGCGCTATTGCCCCAGCAGTTCACAAGAACTGCTGGTGCAATTATAAATACTGACAGCGTATGTTGTCGGCATTTATCGATGTGCAGCGGACATGATACGCTACATTGTATCATGTCCGCTCGCACTATAATAAATTGACCCCATATTCTCAAATGCGCTAACCCACCATAAAATTATGAATATTTCACATTCCAGTGCTCTTCACATAGAAGAATATGTTCTATTTATTCTTAAATGTATATTTCTATATAATTCTGACGGTATTTTGGTACAATATATTTCTATACCTGTATATATATGATTATATATAAGTATAGATATATACAGATATATATATAGGAATATGTATTTAGAAATACATAGAACATATTCTGCTATATGCAGAACATTGGAATGTTAAGTATTTACATTAAATACACAGTATAGCACTTTATTAAATATGAATATTATATAAATATGCTTTGTCATGTTTTCTTCTACTTGACAGCAAAGGGCTCCCAAGCTCTATGTGTCTATATATGTGTACATATGTATTTATGTGTTTATATGTGTATATGTATGTAAATACATATATACACATATAAATACATCTGTACACATATATAGACATATATGTATACACACATTTTCATCTTTAGACATGTATAGGTATGTATCTCTATGTTAAAACCCTTTGCATGCTTTTTTTCTCATACCTCTCATATCTTTGAGCCTTTATAACTTATGTGTGCAATATTTTTTAAGAATATTTTTTATTAGATGGTGTTATTATGAGTGTAACTGTGCTTTGTATTGTTTTTTTCATATGTTTTGCGACACTTTTTAGCTTTGCAAAAAATTAACCAGAGCTCGGAGGTCGCAGTAATCATTCTAGTGTAAATCAGGATAGGACTCATGCGATTGCATTTACTTTCAACTTGTAATACGAGCGTAATTCACCTTTTGTGCAAATGAACGCGAAAACCCTATATCGCTTGCATGCAAACTATAGCGTTCCACTCGTAATGTGGCCCTTAGTCTCTTATTTGATTTGGAAGAAGCAGTATCTCTTTACTTTAGCTGAGCTGTTACTACAAATCTTTGGCTTTGTAATATGTTCCTTGAAAGGACCCAAAACCAGGCCCGGACTGACCATAGGGCATACCAGGCAAATGCCCGGTGGCCCACGGTTACCTTAGCCTCGCCCACCATTACCGTTACCGCACACATAGAAACTGTAGACCAGTAGTTCTGTGACTTTTTGGCAATTGTCGCAAATGTTACTTTGACACTCAGCAACATATTATTGCACAGCTGCACTGGCACTGCACCGCACCGCTGTGGGCTTCAGCTTGACCCACACATCAGCATCGGGTGACTGTTCAGGCAATTTGGCCATTGACTGAGGGCCCGGCGCCACTACAGCATTTTAATAGAGACCATGTTTTTTTTTCTTCATAAAATTAACATTTGGAACATTGTGGGGGGTGGGATTAGAGCGCTCTTCTGTCGGCACACACACAACCTTTGAAAGTGCTAACAGGAGGTGCATCCAGCTGTTTCTTCATGGTAATGGATGGCACTGGTTTGAAGGACCATTGCGCAGCTGGTGGGAAATGCATAGGGAGAGCATGCAGAGTAACAGCGTGGGAGCAATCCGGAGTCTGAGTCAGAGATGGAGCTGCATCAGGAGCCAGGTAAGTAGGGTGGGGTTATTGTGCCCTTTGTTTTTAATCCCTTTGCATGGGTTAATTTGCTATGTAGAGTATTGTAGAGTATTGTAGTGTACCTTTGTTATATTCTATGAGTGATTCAGTGGTATTATTATAAGTAACAAAATGATAGGGAAAGGGAAAAAGAGCAAAATAAAACTTAACTTTTATTAATAACTATGAGATAAAATATAGAAAATATATATATTAAAACAATTAAAAAGAACTAAAAAATGCATATACAAGGGCATGAACGGTCCAATTCATAATACTAATCATATATAGGCAAATATGATCAATAGCACAATTAAGTCCTAATAACTGACAAGTACAACATAGGTAACTATCCTCATTACACTGGGTCACATGAAACAAAAGGCCCCTCACTACAGTCTATTGGTGACTATTAAGCTGCCCAAGAGAGCAAACAAGGGTTGGTGATCTGCTATACTCACGTGTAACTCCAGTGTAATTACTTTAAAATAATTGGTTGTTCCTGTACTAATCAGATATAAGAAAAACAAATGAAAACAATATTACCAAATTTGAATGATTCACCAAGGGCCCCTGGCCAGGACCAGACAATGCCACAAAACGCCTGCCGTACCTTTTGCACTCTTGCTTTGTCAAAGGCCTATTATAAGTAACACTTATACAATTTCAGCCTGCATCCCCTTACTTTATTGTATAGACCGGCACTTAAAGCCGTGTTCTCCCAAATGACTGTGACACAGGTGACAGATTTTCAACATAAAAGTGTAAGAACTTTATTAACAGCCTTCAATATATTGGACATTAGTATTTAAAGTTTAATATTTTTTATTGATTTTCACGGTTAACAAATAAACAGCGAGCACAATATATGAAATCACAAAAGGAACACTAATGAAACAGTTGTGGATCAAAGGCATACATTCTGGTGATGTAAATTTATCCTGTCAAGTGAACAGGAAAGTCTCTATTCCCTGGAGTATCCATAAAAGAACATGAACTGTTGGAATCATCAATTACCTGATTTTGTCAACATAATTACAGAAACAAGTAAACCTGTAAATAATTAGGCAACATATGCATACATAGAGATATGTCTTATTATCTAACATAAGAATCTTAACAAACTTTTAAAATAACTGTTTTACTTTGTAACTAGACTGTGTTGAACATAGTTAAATATATATAGAATCTAGTATCGTATACGAGCATTCGTTGAAAGGCCGTGCTACTGTGCACACCGCACGGTCACAAGGACCCTGATAGGGGTTTGCCTGCCATCTAGGTTCCAGGGGGCAGGGGGTAAGGGAGGGAAAAAAGGGGGGAAGGGGGGAAAGGAGGGAGAAATAAGGGGCAAGGGAGAAGGAGGAGACAGAAGGAAGAACTTAAACTGCAAGAGTGGGGACAGGTCTCTCTAGAGTGTCACAGATGTGGAACCAGGGTTCCCATATGTTCCAATAGGCTTCAATTTTGTTAAGACTTAAATAGAAGCCTCTCTCCATACTAGCAAAAAGTTTAATGGTAAAAATAATCTTGGAGAAGTCTGGGGGAGCAGGCTGTTTGTGCAATGAAGTCTTTTCTTGGTGATAATAATAGCCCTACTAATCTCCTTATCCGAAAGAGAAGTCGCAACATTATGTTCCCAAGCCTTGATTTGCCAGATCTTGTCAGTTTCACTTGACAACAATATTGCCATGTAGTGCCATGATAGAATTCTGTGGGGTCTAATCCCTGAACTCCACACCTTCTCCCAACTAGTGGAGTCTCTTAGGTTCGACTTAGGGAAACTCCATGATATAAGTAGGGTGTAATATCTGGAATACTCAAAAGGAAACCACCGTGGTGTCAGAGGAATAAGAGGATGCATCTGGCTTGGGATTGTCAGCTGATCTGAGGAATACAGCTGTAAGACTGTAGTTATGTCAAATAATAGGCAATTGTGCTGTAAAAAAGTGAAAGAAAACAAAACAAGTAAAAAAGAGGGGATTCCCCAAACTCCTCAATTAAGTAAATTAATACAGATACTTTTTGAGAACAGAGAGAAAGGACACTGTTTGCGCTACCCAAAATTGCTTAATCAATGACTGCTAGACAGATCAAAAGGTATAAATGAATTAAAAAAGTAACATTTAATAAAACATGAATAAAAACTAATCTCATACAGCAATCACATGTTTCTAATACAATTAGTAGCTACAAAAAGTAACAATTGTAACACAGAATAAAAAAAAAAATAAAAAAAAATAAAAGCAATGGTGTATAGTTTGTCACACAGAGTGAACAAACAAAACACTTAAAAAAGTGTAGTATCCCAAAGCGTAAACCAAAATCACAATAGATCCGGAGATGTGGTTGAAGAGAAGGGATAATCTCGTTATCCGACTCCCACAGGTTTCAGACACCAGAGATCGCTGGAACACAAAGGGAGCCCAAATGACAAAAGAGAAAAAGCCCAGACAACAAGGTGTTACGTCTTACTTACACTGGGGTTGTTCTGGCTGGGTTCCCGCAGATTCTCCTGATGCTATTTCGAGTGCACCGTCTAGATTTGCATCACAGGTTTAAACAACTGGCGTCATTGATTTCCCATTTCGTGCTTGCACACCTGGATATTGGACCTTGGAGTATGAATGCTGAGTGTGAACAAAAGAGTACAAAACAAAAGATCAACGTGTTTCAGCCGTACCGGCCTTTTTCAAGCTCTTTAGAACAGTGTTCCTAGGCATCTATATATACCCATGCTCATGATCTTATTGGTACATTCATAAGTGAAAGAATTATAACGTGAACAGTCTAACAAAAAAATTATATTTAGAAGTGAAAACATATTATTGATAAATATACAATAGTGCTAATGAAAATATCCATTAATAGAGGAAATGGAAACATAATTATAAAAGAGATATTCATAAATACAGAGAAAATATGCAAATAATGCTAGTGCTAGTGATTACATATACATAAAAACATAATATAAATACATTTAAAGTTGAAAATGAGTGAATACATTTTAATATATAAAAATAATGAATTTATTTTTGA